>NW_028170260.1:0-16788 GCF_963971535.1 Notolepis coatsorum
CAACCGATGAAATGAAAGAAACATTCAGATCAAACTCAGCTCTAGACAGCTAAAAAAAGTTTTAGAAAAAAGCACAAGGCCTCAGTAGGTCCATCTCTAGGCAAACGCCTTGTTAAAAAGAAATTTATTCCCGTTGGCCAAATGTAATCCAGTGACATGACATTGACATTCAGCGCACGCCATTTCCCCAAACATCGTGGCTGCCAAAATTGAAAGACGGAAGCGATCGGCAATATAAATGCCACAGCATGTACCTGGGGGTACTGGGGGAACCTAACGCGTGGGAGGTTCACGCTATTTCCCCCAGATCCCCTCCCTCCCTGCTGAACAGGCTCCCCGACCGACCAGTAGGTGTCGCAGTTTACAACGACCAGGACACAGCTGGATTAGATCCCAGAGTCTCTGCGGTGGTAGGCGAGTGCTTAGTCCACTGCGCTACCCATCCGCACCCCACTTCGCCATGTCCGCTAAACTATTTCCAGTAAAACTCATTCACGCCACTTATTGTTCAGTTGGACTGCATTTTATATGGTTATTTTTATCCAAACACGCTTCACATCTCGTGCCTCACATTCGCCCGTTCACTCACACACCGACGGCATTCTATTGTTTGCCCCTCTCTCTCTCTCTCTCTCTCTCTCTCTCTCTCTCTCTCTCTCTCTCTCTCTCTCTCTCTCTCTCTCTCCCTCCCTCTCTCTCTCTCTCTCTCTCTCTCTCTCTCTCTCTCTCTCTCTCTCTCTCTCTACCTCTCTCTCTCTACAGACAGCTCTGTACTTTCCTCTTTCTACACATTCTCTATCTTCCACTCTCTGTACTCTACCGCTCTCTCTCTGTTGGGAAGATGAGCTTTGTGCAGCAACATGGAGCATAGTAATCACTACTCTAACTCTCCCTATCTCTCTCTCTCTCCATCTCTCGAAAGCTCTGTACTTTTCTCTCTCTACACCTCTTTCTCTATCTTCCACTCTCTGTACTCTACCTCTCTCTCTGTTGAGCTTTGTGCAGCAACATGGAGCATAGTAATCACTACTCTAATTCTATACCTATCTATCCCTCTCTCTCTCTCTCTCTCTCTCTCTCTCTCTCTCTCTCTCTCTCTCTCTCTCTCTCTCTCTCTCTCTCTCTCTCTCTTCAGTCCATTCTATAACTAACTAGTAACCCCTCTTTCTTCCTCCCAAGCTGTGAAATAAAAAAACATCCTGAATGTAACATCAGAGAAACGTTGGCAGCACAAGAGATCTGATGGTTCAGTTTATCAGCACAGGAGATCAATACTGGTTCAGTTTGGCAGCACAAGAGATCTGATGGTTCAGTTTATCAGCACAGGAGATCAATACTGGTTCAGTTTGGCAGCACAGGAGATCAATACTGGTTCAGTTTGGCAGCACAGGAGATCAATACTGGTTCAGTTTGGCAGCACAGGAGATCAATACTGGTTCAGTTTGGCAGCACAGGAGATCAATACTGGTTCAGTTTGGCAGCACAGGAGATCAATACTGGTTCAGTTTGGCAGCACAGGAGATCAATACTGGTTCATTATATTGTTTACACCGTTTATTGTTTATTTATGTATATTACCCCCATACCTCCCCTCCCCTCTCCCCCGCGCTGCTATGACGCCCACATTTCTCCAAAGGGATCAATAAAGGAACATCGTATCTTATCTTATCTTACACACACACACACACACACACACACACACACACACACACACACACACACACACACACACACACACACACACACACACACACACACACACACACACACACACACACACACACACACACACACACACACACACACACACACACACACACACACACACACGCACACACACACACACTCACGCACACACACACACACACACACACACACACACACACACACACACACACACACACACACACGCACGCACACACACACACACACACACACACACACGCACACACACACACACACACACACACATGCACACACACACACACACGCACACACACACACACACACACACACACACACACACACACACACACACACACACACACACACACACACACACACACACCGCTGCCCCACAGCCCCGCCCCCTCCCGCTCTCACCTCCTCTCCTCTCTTGTCATTCGCCGTGAGGGCACGATGCCATCGACACATCTCATTGGCTCACGGCTGCCATTTCGACGATGATCACCCGTCATTTGATTACAATCGCCCCGTCGCTTGCCAGCCAAGGTGCCTGCGACCGAACGCTGTGAATGCTGTGAGAATGAAGACACGATGGTAATGTGCAGCTGCAACATGTGGTACAATGACCTTCTGCAGGGTGTTGAAGACACGATAGTAATGACGCTGCAACATCCTCAAGTCATACTGTATATTGCAGAATTATGAAAGACCCCCACCACCCCAACAAAAGTGTTCAAGCTGCTACGGTCAGGCAAGCGCCTACGGTCACACGCTGCAAGAACAGAGAGACTCCCGCTCAGCTTCTTCCCCCAGGCCATCAGAACACTGAACACTGAACACTCCACTCACAAGTACACATGAGCACACACAGACACACACACACACACACACACACACACACACACACACACACACACACACACACACACACACACACACACACACACACACACACACACACACACACACACACACACACACACACACACACACACACACACACACACACACACACACACACACACACACACACACACACACACACACACACACAACACTCATGCGGCAACCGCTAAAACAATCACTTAAACAAAATGTCACTTTAAAAAACAGAAAGTCACTTTAAAGGAAGGAGGTACGAATAGTATAGTTTAGATACATTAAGAGTTAAAATTGTAAATTGTATATCGTATAGTAGTGTATATGGGAACCAGTTTCTCAGGAACATAGCATGTCTTTTTTTTTTACCATGCATATCTTGTGTCTTACCTATTTTATGTTTTCTATGTTTATTTTTTTTATGCCTATTTTTATTATTGTGTTTTGCACAATCAATGCGGCCATGACCACCCGCATTTCACTGTATGCCCTAGCTGGTATGTATGTGACAAATAAACCTCTTGATTCTTGATTCTCTATATCGTTGTTTCCAGAATTTCATTGGCTACAAAAACGGTCAATCATTTTCACCGTCAGAAGTGATTGGTCCAGTCACCGGGAGGCGAAACAGGAGGCGGTCACTTTTTCAAAACTGACGCTCGTTGGCTGTTTGGTCTTATAACCCGAAATTGGAAGCACATAATAGGCCAAGTATATAGGTGTCAATCAAACGGTGGCCATTATAGCTTTCAATCGATGTGTTGACAATAACACAGCGTGACGGCGACAGACAAGGGCAACTGTGCTGTGACGTGGGCGGTCCGTCTGAACGCCAAGAAGTTAAGGACTGTTGGAGTTCATTCCATGAGCTAGAGGCATCATTCATAACGTTGACAAAGTGTGATGGATATCATGCCAGTTAGGTTACCTAGTGTATACTGTTTACTTTTACTCTTACTCATAGTATATAATCAGATTCAAATTCTTTATTGCATATATATATATATATATATATTGCAGTGTATAGCATACAGAACCTCATCTGCACCGTCGTTTTACACTGTTCTCATATTTGTTGTTAATTATATTGTTTACACTGTTTAATTTTTCAAATATTTTTATATTAAAATCTAATTTTATTGCCTATATTTATGTCTTTCTTCTATTACCCTGCCCATACCTGCACCTCCCCTTCCCCCTCCTCCATGCTGCTATGATGACCGAAGGGGATCAATAAAGAAATATCGTATAACAAAATGCATATATGTATGAATCAAGGCTCCTCTCCAGCAGAACCACATGCTCTGCATCAAGGCTCCTCTCCAGCAGAACCACATGCTCTGCATCAAGGCTCCTCTCCAGCGGAACCACATGCTCTGCATCAAGGCTCCTCTCCAGAAACAGAACCACATGCTCTGCATCAAGGCTCCTCTCCAGAAACAGAACCACATGCTCTGCATCAAGGCTCCTCTCCAGCAGAACCACATGCTCTGCATCAAGGCTCCTCTCCAGAAACAGAACCACATGCTCTGCATCAAGGCTCCTCTCCAGCAGAACCACATGCTCTGCATCAAGGCTCCTCTCCAGCAGAACCACATGCTCTGCATCAAGGCTCCTCCCCAGAAACAGAACCACATGCTCTGCATCAAGGCTCCTCTCCAGCAGAACCACATGCTCTGCATCAAGGCTCCTCCCCAGAAACAGAACCACATGCTCTGCATCAAGGCTCCTCTCCAGAAACAGAACCACATGCTCTGCATCAAGGCTCCTCTCCAGAACCAGAACCACATGCTCTGCATCAAGGCTCCTCTCCAGCAGAACCACATGCTCTGCATCAAGGCTCCTCTCCAGCGGAACCACATGCTCTGCATCAAGGCTCCTCTCCAGCAGAACCACATGCTCTGCATCAAGGCTCCTCCCCAGAAACAGAACCACATGCTCTGCATCAAGGCTCCTCTCCAGAAACAGAACCACATGCTCTGCATCAAGGCTCCTCTCCAGAAACAGAACCACATGCTCTGCATCAAGGCTCCTCTCCAGCAGAACCACATGCTCTGCATCAAGGCTCCTCTCCAGAAACAGAACCACATGCTCTGCATCAAGGCTCCTCTCCAGAACCAGAACCACATGCTCTGCATCAAGGCTCCTCTCCAGAACCAGAACCACATGCTCTGCATCAAGGCTCCTCTCCAGCAGAACCACATGCTCTGCATCAAGGCTCCTCTCCAGAAACAGAACCACATGCTTTGCATCAAGGCTCCTCTCCAGCGGAACCACATGCTCTGCATCAAGGCTCCTCTCCAGCAGAACCACATGCTCTGCATCAAGGCTCCTCTCCAGAAACAGAACCACATGCTCTGCATCAAGGCCACCACAGATATTATAATCTTTTGGGTTGTAATAATTACACACAGCGCGTAAAAACATGTTCAAATCAACGTCTACAACACCGAGCCAGGCAGATCGTCAGACATAATGTTGGCAGAAAGCGAGCCAGGAGCCTCATCATTGCTTAGCAAACGGGGAACCATTTTTTCCCCTCTTGGCTGCGGACCAAAATGAAATTATCGAAAACCCAAAGCTTGGGTCTTTGTTTAATATTTGGAACGATTATAGGAACGCCAGCAGCCTCGTTCCTGCGGCCAAAGCATGTGCCACCAGTGCCATTAGCCGCTATTTTTGCTCAAACGGTACACGCATTACCACCAGCTGGTGTACTGACATACCCATGTAGCCAATTACCCATAACCACCTCCCACACAAGCTTGTACTGCAGGCCTACATATTAATTAATATGTTCAATTAATACATGAATACTTACATACGATAAGATAAGATAAGATAAGATATTACAGACAGGAGGGGAGCATAACAAGAGTGGACTTTACAGCCAGTCACACAACCTTAGTGCACTATGATAGACATACATAAACACTGGGCAGATGCATTCATATAAAGCATGTCGCCAAAATGTAGCAGAGGGAAAAACCTAGAAGCAACCAATCTCTTCCCAGAAAAACAGGCCTTGATCCTAAAATAACAATTTACTTTTAGCTTATTCACAAGTGTTTTCAATGTGCGGTTTAAAAGAAAGCTGACTATCAATTAAAATACCCAAGTGTTTGTATATTATTTGAGCTTGTTCAATCTTCACACCCTGCACAGTTAGAATGCTTGGAATAGGATCCAAAGTATTCTTAGAATTTGAAAACAACATACAACGCCTAGTTTTTTCTGCATTCAAAACTAGCTTGAGATTTTATAATTGTGACTGAACAATGTTAAAAGCAGATTATAAATATGGCTGAGAGTGGGGACAGTAAATGAGTAAATGGCCATGGCATCAGCGTAGAGGTGGATTTGGAAATGTTGTACCCCTGAAAGAGGGGATGAATAATCATGAACGTGAGTGACTCAAGTGGTGCTTTCCTCATTCAAAACATTATCTGGCATATTTCTTCATCAAAATGCACACGTTCACATTTAATAAACATTTCCATAAACATATATCAATTCTTATTCAATAAGCCCCTATTATTTTACAGTCCTGTTCTGTTATCCCTGCAGGTTCCGGTAAGTAGCAACATAGCAACTATGCTGTTAAAAAGTGCACTATAACAGTTAATCACATTTGTGTACTTTGAATGATTTTCTATGGTAACTGACACATTTTTCAATTTCAACTTTGTCAAATCTATTACCTTTCATTTAGCATGGCTCAACTATACTAATAATAACATAATCTATTACCTTTCATTTAGCATGGCTCAATTAGACTAACATAATCTATTACCTTTCATTTAGCTTAACTCAATTAGACTAATAACATAATCTATTACCTTTCATTTAACATGGCTCAATTAGACTAACTCTCATACAGTATGTACACTTTCATTTAGTTGTTTTACACTTTTACTCTTCTCATTTACATTGTCATTGTCATGACAATTGTTACATTGTCACATAAACAGTGAATACTATTGGACCAAGGACTAAACCCTGGGGGCTGGAGCACACCTCAGCACCATTGAACTGAATCAAATCAAATCAAATCAAATTTATTTATAGGGCCCGACAACACACGTTAATGTCCCCATGGGCCGTACAGGTCTTCTTTAAACAAGTCAAGAAGAAAACATAACAATAAGTCAAGAACAGAACAAGAACACCATAAGGTCCAAACATTTTTAGATGAATGCAAATAAATGAAAGAATGCCAGCACTCCCAGACATCTCCCCACGAGAAGGTAAGGAAAAACTCACTAAAACCTAACAATAGGGAAAAAAGCTCCACAGGCAGTGTGGAGGAGAGAAACCTTAGAAGGGCCATTCAAGGGGGGATCTCCCTTCTTAGATGTCGGTGATAGTAGTGTTGCAGACTAACAGTTGGTAAGCATGCACTCATGTGTGTAGTGAAACACAGATGAGTGCATGCAATAGCAACTGTACATTTTGAAAGATTAAAGATAGAGCTAATAGCGATAGCAACTGAACATTTTGAAAGATTAAAGATAGAGTTGATAGCGGATCTATTTGAGCACACTGATGGTTAGACAATCCACTGTGGTCCACTGTGTCAAAGGCTTTTGACAGAATTTCTTGCACTCCAAAGCTTCAATAAAAATATTCACTACTTCCATAGCTGCAGTAGTCCTATGTAAGGACTGGATGAACCGGCCAAATCGCATTATAACATGAGCTGTTACTCTGAGCTGTTTCAGCTTTGAAGGAGGTGGGAAGTGGGATTCTTTGATCATAGGTTATTGGATGTTTTTCTTTTATTTTCACACTCAAGTGCAGGCCGGGTGGTGGGTCAGGGACAAAAGGTTTGGAGTGGTGGATGTAAAAAATACAGGAATATGACATTTTCTGTGCAGGTAACAAGTTCAACCTCTTAAGCCCGAGGCATATTGTCTGAGAATTTTGCCTAAAGTACATACAAGTACAAGATTGCTCCACTTCTCCAAGGGCCATTTGCATGTTCTTGGTATCGAGGGACATCTATGGATCTCAGGGAATGTATTCCCGCAGTCAGAAATATTGTGTCTGTTACTAGGTTTGAGTAAATTGTAATGAACCAAAGGAGAATATCAATTATTATTATAAAATAATAATTTTATAATACTCCGGGATGGACGCTTTGTGAATACTAAACGCCCGCGGCGCGTCCACACCTGACCCCGGATCGGTGCTCTTACTCTGGGGACGCTTTGTTGTGCATCATGCCGGCCCCCCCGGATATCACCCCTTTCCGTGCCCCTTACGTGGTGGTCACACAACACCGGTTCCGTCATCTGTCAAACACAACAGGGCCTCTACTTACTGGGTTTTAGCGAGAGGCGTTTATAGTGCACCCCCCCCCCCCCCCCCCCCCCCCATTCAGGGACTGCCACCGCGGGCTATGCATGGCAAATTGTGTGGCCACTCGCTCACTCAGTCACGGACAATCCGGCAAGGACGGTTTTGCCCGGCGATGCGTGGCCCGCGAGCGACTCGGCCCCCGTGGGAGCTGTGTGAGTGTCCGTCTCTTCTGTTCTTTCTCTTTTTCAGGTAAATGGACACACGACAGAATAATAGGGTGCTGTTTTCACGCTCCGTGCGCCGGCTGAATGGGCGACCGATCACGTGTGATGACAGACAGAGATCATATACGATCATGTAGCAGGTGCATGTACCACCAGACAAGACAAGCTAAAACAGATAATTATAAAAGGTTTTTATACTATTATGTATCTTACTACTATGCTACCTATTTGACTAATATGTCTATACTACTATGCACTCAGAGTGTGTAACGCTCAATATTATTTGATGAACAATGCCACTGCCACTGCCAGGGTTGTACCTTCCTGCTGACTTCTTGTTCACAATCTGTAAGGGGCTTTGGATAAAAGCGTCAGCTAAATGACTATACACGTAAATGTGAACGTTTGCCATTCCATATCTCCTTCGTGGTTTTAGTTCCAAGGCTTAAGCCAGTGACGTCATCATCTTCCTATAGGAATGCTGGAGAGACAGCAGAAGGAGGGGGACGGGGCACAAAAACACAACAACCAATAACACGCTGCCCTGCCCCAGTTAGTCCAACCGCCAACCGCCTCTCATATAATAGCAACCTGTGACAATAGTTAAATATAAACAAAACGTTCCCGACACATGTGCAATAGTGTTTGATGTTTTTAGATTATTTAAGACTTTTTATACCACACATAATGTAAAATGATGGTATTCTGGAAATGATAAGGTTTTAGTATAATTACATTGAATCCTTTAAGTGATATATGTGGTCAGAATTTGGTCAGAATTTATTGAAAGGATAGCCCCTTGAGATGCAGCATCTCATTTTAGAGGGGGTCCTATGCACAAACGTAAAACATTACATACAGTACAAGTACACAATACACACATGTACAGATACAGTTACTGTAGCTTGCTCACCCTCTCCCACCCACACCCCCATTCACCAACTCATTTTAAACAATAGACGTAATAGACGTATGTACAAGCAGTGTTAAAAGCATGAACAGGTAGTTTCAAGATGTGAATACAGTGAAGTCTTGAAGCGGCCAAGAGAGGTACCAGATCTGAGAGAAAGAGGAAGGTTGTTCCAGTCAGATGGAGCTTTGTAATGGAATGACCTTCGTCCAGCTACAGAAAATATTCTTCTGGGAACAGTAAAATAGGGATGTTGTGAATGTCTAAGCGGGTATGGTGATGTATATGGTTCCAGAGACTGTTTCAAGTAAGAAGGACAGTTAAAGTGAACACATTTAAAAAGAAATAGGTACCAGTGAAGTTGCCTTCTTGCCTTAGGCTGCAGCCAATCAAGCGAACTATACAGAGAGCAGTGGTGTGTTCTGTATGGACACCTCAGCACAAATCTACATAGGGAGTTATATAATACATTGAGAGGTTTGAGATTAGTGTCTGTGGTGTTCATATATACAATATCAGCATAATCTACAATGGGAAGTAGTACTTGGGAGATTATTCTTTTCCTCACTTCAAATGAGAAACAATTGATTGAGGGATAAAGTGAGCACAAGCTGCCATATGTTTTTTTAATGGTAAGTTCAATGTGAAGTTTGAATGAGAGTTCTGGATCGATCGTGATACCGAGGTATTTAAATGAATCCACTTTTTCACACGTGCCAATCATATAGGTCAACACATTGCTACATGTGGCTGAATTATAATGAATCCTAAATGAAGAGCCGTTAAGGGAGCTTAACCCTTTCACCGCCGCACTACCAAACGGTTAACCCTTTCACTGCGACAATACACAGAAGGTTATAACCGTTTCACTGCCACACAACAGCAGGTTAACCCTTTCACTGCCACACTACCACCGACGGTTACCATCAGTGAAAGGGTTATTAAGGGGCCGCCGGCTCCTATTGCTGATCTGAGCCAAAAGACCCGACTCACTAGTAAGAGCTGGAAGGCCCATCATGTGCAGGTATAGCGCTGTGGGTCTGCGTGGCTCCGTGCCTGTTTTCTTAACCATTGTTCAGTCTAAGACAGTCTGACGGGTCGCATCACAGCCCGTTATTCACAGAGGAGTCAGAAGTTAGCAGAAACTCACAGGCACTCATCCGCGGACATTTCATGTAGCGGCTCGCGTCGAAAAGACGACTCCCTCTGCGTGGATCTTGTCTCTCTGGAAATCATCATCGTAGCCAGTGTTGTAGTCGAGTCGCTGAATCTCGAGTCCGAGTCCAAGTCCTAGTCACCAAAGAAGTGCCCGAGTCGAGTCCCCGTTACCCTAGTCCGAGTCCGAGTCCGAGTCCGAGTCCAAGTCGTCAAGGTTGAGTCCACACTCCACTCTGGCAGTCAAAGAGCTGACGCACAAATAAAAAAAGGTCTACGTTAAACATAAATGACACAGCGGTCACCGTTTCAAAGGGACTTTATTTACTTTGTGACACAATAGCCAAACAAATGCACTATAGCCATCGACATCTTATGTCAAATGATTAGGGCCTATTATTACAATTATTTTTATAAATAAATAAATAAATAAATAACTGTTTTTATATTTGTCTGCGACTTCCGAGTCCGAACGCAGTCAATGCTCGAGTCCAAGTCCAAGTCCGAGTCATCGGTGCTGCTCAACTCCAAGCGGAGTCACGAGTCCTGAGAGTCAGTCCAGGACTCGAGTCCTACAACGCTGCTCGTGGGACCGTCGGCAGCGCAGCGTCCCGGCCAGCGTGTAGCCTTTTTACAACGCATCCTCGTTTCCGGCGCTCTGATTGGCCAGGTCATGTGACATGTGCGCCCCAATAGCGTGTTTGCCCATTTCCGCGTCTAACAGCCTGCAAACTACCTGCCGTTCTATCGCCATGCTCTAAAGACAAACTCTAACCTTAACCAACTTCGAAGAGTGCCGAAGCTTAACCGGTGTAGAAACTTGCCGTCCCACGATTGGCGCTCATGTCACATGACCTGGCCAATCAGAGCATCCCGGCCAGAGACACAAGATTCAGAGACACTTTAACCCCCGAGATGCCAAGTAGTACACCTTGTGAACAGTCAGCGACGACTATACACTTGTTACTTATGGGCCGCATTCAAAATGCTGTATCGGTAATAACTGGTACCACTTTGCTTTAGGGGGGGGGGGGAGAATAATAACGATGACTCATCCAGTCCCTTAATTCTGCGTTACTTAATCATCGTCTGCGCTGCTGAAGAAGAGACACATTATTAGCGGCCGGTAATGAGCCGACCACATGCACGGAGGAGAGAGCCAGTTAGACTGTTGTCGGGTTGTGGCATTTAGGGTGTTTGTTGTCGATAGATCATTCAGCATGACATTCATTATTATTATTGACTCAAAAACATCCTGTTTGAAAACGTTAATTACACAGGTAACTGTGAAATACTGTAGTTTGTCTTGCAGAAAATGTGTGTAAAATTATGTACATATATATAGTAGGAATATATATATATATATATATACACACACACACTCCCCATTGCTAAGCAATGTAGCAATTACTGCATTTAGAAGCACTACAAACATAATGTATGTTTGGAACCACATGTTGTATAATGAACCCTGAAGGACCCAGAGACTGATTTATAATTATCGTATTTGTACGATAAAAGCAGCTCATTCTTTACAGGCAGAGGAACAGCCTGTTGAGAACAGGACTGAAACAGAGAGGTATAGAGGCTGCTAGAATGAGAACAGGACTGAAACAGAGAGGTATAGAGGCTGCTAGAATGAGAACAGGACTGAAACAGAGAGGTATAGAGGCTGCTAGAATGAGAACAGGACTGAAACAGAGAGGTATAGAGGCTGCTAGAATGAGAACAGGACTGAAACAGAGAGGTATAGAGGCTGCTAGAATGAGAACAGGGCTGAAACAGAGAGGTATAGAGGCTGCTAGAATGAGAACAGGACTGAAACAGAGAGGTATAGAGGCTGCTAGAATGAGAACAGGGCTGAAACAGAGAGGTATAGAGGCTGCTAGAATGAGAACAGGACTGAAACAGAGAGGTATAGAGGCTGCTAGAATGAGAACAGGACTGAAACAGAGAGGTATAGAGGCTGCTAGAATGAGAACAGGACTGAAACAGGGAGGTATAGAGGCTGCTAGAATGAGAACAGGACTGAAACAGAGAGGTATAGAAGCTGCTAGAATGAGAACAGGACTGAAACTGAGAGGTATAGAGGCAGCTAGAATGAGAACAGGACTGAAACAGAGAGGTATAGAGGCTGCTAGAATGAGAACAGGACTGAAACAGAGAGGTATAGAAGCTGCTAGAATGAGAACAGGACTGAAACTGAGAGGTATAGAGGCAGCTAGAATGAGAACAGGACTGAAACAGAGAGGTATAGAGGCTGCTAGAATGAGAACAGGACTGAAACAGGGAGGTATATAAGCTGCTAGAATGAGAACAGGACTGAAGCAGAGAGGTATAGAGGCTGCTAGAATGAGAACAGGACTGAAACAGAGAGGTATAGAAGCTGCTAGAATGAGAACAGGACTGAAACAGGGAGGTATAGAAGCTGCTAGAATGAGAACAGGACTGAAACAGAGGTATAGAGGCTGCTAGAATGAGAACAGGACTGAAACAGAGAGGTATAGAGGCTGCTAGAATGAGAACAGGACTGAAACAGAGAGGTATAGAGGCTGCTAGAATGAGAACAGGACTGAAACAGAGAGGTATAGAGGCTGCTAGAATGAGAACAGGACTGAAACAGAGAGGTATAGAGGCTGCTAGAATAAGAACAGGACTGAAACAGAGGTATAGAGGCTGCTAGATTAAGAACAGGACTGAAACAGAGAGGTATAGAGGCTGCTAGAATGAGAACAGGACTGAAACAGAGAGGTATATACGCTGCTAGAATGAGAACAGGACTGAAACAGGGAGGTATATAAGCTGCTAGAATGAGAACAGGACTGAAGCAGAGAGGTATAGAGGCTGCTAGAATGAGAACAGGACTGAAACAGAGAGGTATAGAAGCTGCTAGAATGAGAACAGGACTGAAACAGAGAGGTATAGAGGCTGCTAGAATGAGAACAGGACTGAAACAGAGAGGTATAGAAGCTGCTAGAATGAGAACAGGACTGAAACAGAGAGGTATATAAGCTGCTAGAATGAGAACAGGACTGAAACAGGGAGGTATATAAGCTGCTAGAATGAGAACAGGACTGAAGCAGAGAGGTATAGAGGCTGCTAGAATGAGAACAGGACTGAAACAGAGAGGTATAGAAGCTGCTAGAATGAGAACAGGACTGAAACAGGGAGGGATAGAAGCTGCTAGAATGAGAACAGGACTGAAACAGAGGTATAGAGGCTGCTAGAATGAGAACAGGACTGAAACAGAGAGGTATAGAGGCTGCTAGAATGAGAACAGGACTGAAACAGAGAGGTATAGAGGCTGCTAGAATGAGAACAGGACTGAAACAGAGAGGTATAGAGGCTGCTAGAATGAGAACAGGACTGAAACAGAGAGGTATAGAGGCTGCTAGAATAAGAACAGGACTGAAACAGAGGTATAGAGGCTGCTAGATTAAGAACAGGACTGAAACAGAGAGGTATAGAGGCTGCTAGAATGAGAACAGGACTGAAACAGAGAGGTATATACGCTGCTAGAATGAGAACAGGACTGAAACAGGGAGGTATATAAGCTGCTAGAATGAGAACAGGACTGAAGCAGAGAGGTATAGAGGCTGCTAGAATGAGAACAGGACTGAAACAGAGAGGTATAGAAGCTGCTAGAATGAGAACAGGACTGAAACAGGGAGGTATAGAAGCTGCTAGAATGAGAACAGGACTGAAACAGAGGTATAGAGGCTGCTAGAATGAGAACAGGACTGAAACAGAGAGGTATAGAGGCTGCTAGAATGAGAACAGGACTGAAACAGAGAGGTATAGAGGCTGCTAGAATGAGAACAGGACTGAAACAGAGAGGTATAGAGGCTGCTAGAATAAGAACAGGACTGAAACAGAGGTATAGAGGCTGCTAGAATGAGAACAGGACTGAAACAGAGGTATAGAGGCTGTTAGAATGAGAACAGGACTGAAACAGAGAGGTATATAAGCTGCTAGAATGAGAACAGGACTGAAACAGGGAGGTATATAAGCTGCTAGAATGAGAACAGGACTGAAGCAGAGAGGTATAGAGGCTGCTAGAATGAGAACAGGACTGAAACAGAGAGGTATAGAAGCTGCTAGAATGAGAACAGGACTGAAACAGGGAGGTATAGAAGCTGCTAGAATGAGAACAGGACTGAAACAGAGGTATAGAGGCTGCTAGAATGAGAACAGGACTGAAACAGAGAGGTATAGAGGCTGCTAGAATGAGAACAGGACTGAAACAGAGAGGTATAGAGGCTGCTAGAATGAGAACAGGACTGAAACAGAGAGGTATAGAGGCTGCTAGAATGAGAACAGGACTGAAACAGAGAGGTATAGAGGCTGCTAGAATAAGAACAGGACTGAAACAGAGGGATAGAGGCTGCTAGAATGAGAACAGGACTGAAACAGAGGTATAGAGGCTGTTAGAATGAGAACAGGACTGAAACAGAGAGGTATAGAGGCTGCTAGAATGAGAACAGGACTGAAACAGAGAGGTATAGAGGCTGCTAGAATGAGAACAGGACTGAAACAGAGAGGTATATACGCTGCTAGAATGAGAACAGGGCTGAAACAGAGAGGTATAGAGGCTACTAGAATGAGAACAGGGCTGAAACTGAGAGGTATAGAAGCTGCTAGAATGAGAACAGGACTGAAACAGAGAGGTATAGAGGCTGCTAGAATGAGAACAGGGCTGAAACAGAGAGGTATAGAGGCTGCTAGAATGAGAACAGGACTGAAACAGAGAGGTATAGAGGCTGCTAGAATGAGAACAGGACTGAAACAGAGAGGTATAGAGGCTGCTAGAATGAGAACAGGACTGAAACAGAGAGGTATAGAGGCTGCTAAAATGAGAACAGGACTGAAACAGAGAGGTATAGAGGCTACTAAAATGAGAACAGGGCTGAAACGGAGAGGTATAGAGGCTGTTAGAATGAGAACAGGACTGAAGCAGAGAGGTATAGAGGCTGCTAGAATGAGAACAGGACTGAAACAGAGGTATAGAGGCTGCTAGAATGAGAACAGAACTGAAACAGAGGGGTATAGAAGCTGCTAGAATGAGAACAGGGCTGAAACAGAGAGGTATAGAGGCTGCTAGAATGAGAACAGGACTGAAACAGAGAGGTATAGAGGCTGCTAGAATGAGAACATGGCTGAAACAGAGAGGTATAGAGGCTTCTAGAATGAGAACAGGACTGAAACAGAGAGGTATAGAGGCTGCTAGAATGAGAACAGGGCTGAAACAGAGAGGTGTAGAGGCTGCTAGAATGAGAACAGGACTGAAACAGAGAGGTATAGTGGCTGCTAGAATGAGAACAGGACTGAAACAGAGAGGTATAGAGGCTGCTAAAATGAGAACAGGACTGAAACAGAGAGGTATAGAGGCTACTAGAATGAGAACAGGGCTGAAACAGAGAGGTATAGAGGCTGTTAGAATGAGAACAGGACTGAAGCAGAGAGGTATAGAGGCTGCTAGAATGAGAACAGGACTGAAACAGAGGTATAGAGGCTGCTAGAATGAGAACAGAACTGAAACAGAGGGGTATAGAAGCTGCTAGAATGAGAACAGGGCTGAAACAGAGAGGTATAGAGGCTGCTAGAATGAGAACAGGACTGAAACAGAGAGGTATAGAGGCTGCTAGAATGAGAACATGGCTGAAACAGAGAGGTATAGAGGCTTCTAGAATGAGAACAGGACTGAAACAGAGAGGTATAGAGGCTGCTAGAATGAGAACAGGGCTGAAACAGAGAGGTGTAGAGGCTGCTAGAATGAGAACAGGACTGAAACAGAGAGGTATAGTGGCTGCTAGAATGAGAACAGGACTGAAACAGAGGTATAGAGGCTGCTAGAATGAGAACAGGACTGAAACAGAGAGGTATAGAGGCTGCTAGAATGAGAACAGGGCTGAAACAGAGAGGTATAGAGGCTGCTAGAATGAGAACGGGACTGAAACAGAGAGGTATAGAGGCTGCTAGAATGAGAACAGGCTGAAACAGAGAGGTTGCTATAATGCATAATCTGAATCTGAGTGTGGGGGGGGGGGGGGGGGGGGGGGGGGGGGGCGTCGTTCAGCCAGACAATTAAAAGACATGTTTAGGGGGCACTCAAAGACCCATATGAACTTGTTATAATGGACTGTTCCCTTTAAAGGGTTCATAATCCTGGACCCCAAGCCCTATTTCCTACTAACCCGTGACGTGTTCGGTCGTTAGAGGCCTTCCTAAGCATCGCTCTTCATACTGGATACCGTGCAGCTCTGGCTAGCTCGCCACAGGATCAATGTAATGTCCACCGGGCCCCCCGTCTCCAATACAAGCCTTGAAATAAACATGGAAACCTATGGCGCAGTAGGTTGCAGAGTTTACTTCAGGATTACATCATCCTAGAGAATATAGGGGTTAGGGGGGGTCCAGCGTTCTAAACATAAACCCCTTAAACACGAGAGAAAGTAACGCGGTGCCGTGAAATATCCTCGCTCGTTCGCTACAGTACGTCACTCAAGTCCTAATTTGATCGATCGCCCACTCGCTCACTCACTCGCTCGCTGACCCCCCACCCACCCATCTCTCTCTCTCTCTCTCTCTCTCTCTCTCTCTCTCTCTCTCTCTCTCTCTCTCTCTCTCTCACTC
>NW_028170259.1:0-7500 GCF_963971535.1 Notolepis coatsorum
GAGTCATTTCTTCTTTCAATATGCGGTTATGATACTTTATACAACGGCATGCAAATTTCTCGATTCTGATTGGCCATTCACACGTCTTTATTGGCAACAATCCACGGTCCTGGGCTCAGGACCCGCCCACAACCAAATCACATAACCCTCCCCGGCTCACTCCGGGAGAAAACAGGATCGCGGACAACAAATGGTTATGTTGAAAGCACCATAACGACTAAATATGAAGCGATTCTGTCAAGGGGAATGTGTTAGTATTTTAAACAATGTTGGATGATGTAATTGATGGGTCTTGACTCAATCTAGAACAAAAGAAAAATCGCGGATTGATTGATAGATTAATTGATTGATTTAAATTTCTTCCTTCCTACTTTCTACTGACTGCAGCGTTCTCTCTCACTCCGACGCTGGCGTACCCACAAACACACACACACACATACACACACACACACACACACACACACACACACACACACACACACACACATACACACACACACGCACACACACACTGTGACACACACACACACTCCTGTCTGCAACAGCGGGGGAGTCAGACTGAGAGAGAAGCAGCGCTGTTTTAAGTGAGCATGGTCTATTGAATTGATTGATTGGTTGATTGCTAATTTTATTACTGTACCCCTGGTTTCCAACTGGTTAAGTTTAGGCTAAAAGAAATAAATAAAAAAATAGGGCGAAGAAAACGTTTTTTTCCTATAGGGCAAAGAAAACGTTTTAATAAATTTTCAATCAATCATTCCAATAATACACAGTTGGATGTGTTAGTTGGTTGGATGCACTTCAAGCTGCTTCCACATGAGGCAACTTCTCTCAATCATTCCAATAATACACAGTTGGATGTGTTAGTTTGGTTGGATGCACTTCAAGCTGCTTCCACATGGAGTTGTGGGAACTACTTTTTCTGGCGGATGGTTTTTTCAATAAATCTTCGATTAATGTGTGTTTATTGTATAGAAATAAGGTTGGATGAATCTGGCAGTTGTATAAAAGCTTTACACCACGTGCAGTCGTGATTTGTGACCAATAAACCATGCCTAGGGGGGTCTAACGACCCTCGGCTGCGCCTCGGGCCTAACAACCACCCCTAGGCATGGTTTATTGGTCACAAACCACTCCTGCGTGTGATGTAATGCTTAATTGTACGTCCCCTCAAATGATGCGTGTACAGAAGTATCACCGCAAATATTATAAGGTAAACACCTCACTGTCCCTCCACTGACCACCTCCATTACAGCTGTCTTCCATGTTTGTATTCACAGAGTGACTCCTGCCAGAGTAGACTTGTGACGAATGTTAGAGTGACGTAAACGGCACATGACTTTTTAGTACTTTAAAAAAAATCGTCTTTTTCTCCGCCTGATTTTCTGTGCTTTTCCTCCCATCCCAATTTAGTCGTTATGCCAATTCCCTCCTCCCCTACCTGGTCGTTGTGCGCATATGCCCCCTACTGGTTGGTCAAGGGAGCCCTGAGGTCTACCACATGCTTCCTCCGACACATGCGGAGACAGCCAGCGGCTCTCTTTTCACCTGACAGTGCGGACTCTCATTGGTGAAGTATAACGCGTGGGAGGTCACACTGCCTTCACCACTTCCTGTCTTTTGCTGTGCAGGCTCCCTGACCTGTAGGAGTCACTGTCCACAACGCCAGATTACCACCCCATCGACTTCCCTCCCGCTAACTCAGCCAAACGAGTTAGTATGACGGCTGGCCCAAGCCGGAGGCAATGCTGACACCCGGATTCGAGACCGGAGTCTCTCGCATTGGTGACGAGCGCAATCTCCGCTGCGCCACCCAGCCGCCTGCAAATGTCACATGCATTTTGATAAGACTGTTCAGACTGAGGTTTCATTGCAAAAATTCTGAACTGTATCTGATTTAGGACCACATATGAAAGTGGTCCAAGTCAGAATTGAAAAGATCAGATTCCATGTGATTTGTGCTGTTCACACTTTTGATGTCAGAGGTTTTACTAAAGCATTTTAGCAAGTGTCTGATTTTATGCAGTTGTCTGTTGGGGGTGTGGTTTAAGCTCAGAGGACAGGAACAAGATCAATAAACTGATCAGGAAAGCGGAATCCATTATTGGCTTGACCTTTGGCTCGCTAGATGTGATCATGGAGCAAAGATTGGGTAGCAGTGTTATGCAATATGAGGATCATCCAATGTACAATGTTTTTAACGAGTTGAAGAGCTCTTTTAGTGACAGGCTTGTTATGACCAGGTGCCCTTTAGAGAGATTCAGGAACTCCTTTGTACCTGCTTTTTAATGAATGAACATTGTCGTTGACTGTCACTGTTGTTGTTGTTGATGATGATGATGATCTGATGTTGATGACTAGGATGGTGGATGTACTGAGGATTGTGCTAATGTGCTCATGAATAAGTTGATGTTGATGTCATCTACAACCACTAACATATTCTAGTCACATTGTTGTTACATTATTTACGATGGTGCTGTGCTCTCTCTTCTGTACTGCCTTGAGATGTAAGGTAAGGTAAACACCTCACTGTTCATCCACTGACCACCTCCATCGCAGCGGTCTTCCATGTTTGTATTCACAGAGTGACATAAAAGTTGCACAAATTTCAATAAGACTGTTCAGACTGAGGTCGCATTGCAAAAAAAAATCACACCTGTATCTGATTTAGGACCACATATGAAAGTGGCCCAAATCAGAAAATACCAGAGATTCCATGTGATTTGTGCTGTTCACACTGATCTGAGTCACAGATCAGTGAGTCAGATTTGGGCCACTTGTGCCTGCAAAGCAGCCTCTGATAAAGATACAGACCACTGAATGTGGTTTTCTGTGGCAGTTCCACAACACTACCCAATGGCAGTTGCAAAGTAATTTAGAATGCCAGGCATCTCACCATTGCGATGTTATGGACTGAAATGTTTCATATTGAAAAGCGGGAGCAACAACATGGCACCCATGGTACATCTTCACCGAACTCAAACTCAGATTATCTTAGCCTCTCCCATTGCTAGAGTGTGAAGGGGGAGGAGTCGTTGCTTGGTCATGTGTCACTGGGTATACAATGACTGCAAATGAAATCCATTCAAATATGATTTATCAGTCAAACTTTATTTACATACAGTACAGTAACACGTTTCATTGATTGATTGATTGAACACTTTAATTAACAGATTGCAGAATGGGTACAGTACAGTACAGCTCAATACACACAATTGTTAAGGGGATGCAGACCAGAGAAAGACTTTCGTCTTGTTTACATCAGGGTCCCCCATTTTCAATTCATAATGACATTTATGACATACACAATATACAGATATACAGATATAAAAATCTAATCTAATCATCTAATCTAAACTAATCATGACATTTATGACATACATGACATACAGATATGCAGTACTGTTACATTTGTGACATACAAGATATGCAAATATACAGTACTGTTAAACAGAGATCCTAACAGCAAATATATACATACGAGGGGGAGGGAACTGTACATTAGGAGGGGGTGGGTGGGTGGGAGGGGGGTTCAGATTACGGAGGCCAGTTGCTAATTGCAGCCTCCCGTAGATGCTCTTTGAGAGCGGTTTTGAAGGTGGGTAGGGATTCACATTTTTTTTACGGCTGTAGGTAGGGCGTTCCACATTGATGTGGCATAATTGCGAAACGTGTTTAGACCCTTGTTTGTGCCGAATGGGTTGAACATGATTTGTGGAACTCCCTCTGGTGTTGTGGTCGTGGTATTCACTGACCTTTGGGAAGTATTTCGACATGTACATGGGTACCTTCGTGGTGTAGTGTATCTTGTAGACCAGGCCCATTGCAAGTTGCTGTACTCTGTTGTCTACTCTAAGCCATCCTAGGTTGTCAAAATGGGCAGTGAGGTGGGTTTTAGGAGTAAGGTCAAGCAGTAGTCTGACCAGTTTGTTTTGTGATGTTTGTAATCTTGTTTTTAGTGCCTTTGAGGTGCTTTGGTACCATGAGGTGCAAGCATAGTTGTAGTACCCTTGAATGAGTGCTCCTGCCAGAGTCTTCAGGGTATTCTTGTTTACCAGAGAAGAGATCCGGTACAAGAATCTTGTTCTTTGGTTGACTTTTTTGATTACATTGGATGCCATTTTGTCACAGGAAAGATTTGCCTCTAGGATGGAACCCAGGTATGTAATTTCATCTTTCCTTGTGACAATATTGTCACCCACTGTAACAGAGAAGCCGTTGGTTTAGCTGAGTTTGTTATATGATCCAAAGAGAATGGACTCTGCTCTCACATTAGATTAAACAGGGTTCAGCCTTACAGCAGACAACAATATGTATTATGGCACAGCATGAAACATACAGCATATGTACTAACCTTGTTTCTTAAAGATGGGGGCTTTCCTGTAGATGTTGGTCTCATTAGAGGCTGAGAACAGAAAACAAGAATCAGGCGAGAGAAGAGGAGAGGAAGAGATGAGAGGGGGGTTGAAGAGAAGAGAAGAAAATAGGGGATGAGAGGGGAGGACGAGAGAAGAGGGGGGTTGAATAGAAGAGAAGATAAGAGAGGAGAAGAGAAGATGAGAGGAGGAGAGGAGAGGAGAGAAAGAGAGGAGAGGAGAAGGGAGTGATATTTCTCTCCCACCTACCGTGAGGGCCCCCCCCCCCCACACCCCTGTCAGCACTAAAGCCATATTAGTTGTATAATGTTACATTCACAGTCTCCATAACCATAAACCTTGACAGCATCAGTAACAAATGGTTACAGGAGAGATGGTGCCGTGCATCTAGACAGGCTGATTGACATGTAGAGACTGATTAATATGGATAGATGGGCTTATTATGGAGGAGGCTGAGCAGATGGCTTGGGAATAAAGAATAGAGGGGAGAGAGAGATTTGAGAGATGGAAGAAGAGAGACAAAAGGGAGGCATAAAGGAGAGTTTGGTGAGAATGTGATGGAGGGAAGAATAAAGGATGAAGAGCTGGCAGGAAATAACAAGCCTTAGAAATTGATTGGAGTGAAGGAATGTGTGGAGAGAGAGACATATAGATAGAGAGAGAGAGAGAGAGAGAGAGAGAGAGAGAGAGAGAGAGAGAGAGAGAGAGAGAGAGAAAGATAGATCAAAGGTATTTGTTTAGGATAATCACTGAAGTGAGCAATAGGTTAGTTATTATTGTTATAGATTATTATTTTGCTGCGCTCAGCAAATCTATCGGCCGCTCTGTTGGTTGGTTAGTTGGTTGGTTCACAAACGGTTGCAGTCGAAGCTATTGTGAATTCTTACTTTAAAAAAAACACTGTTGGCTGAGCAGTTTGGGGCTTAAGCACAGCACTAAGAGCCACAGATTGATTGGTTGATTGAAAACTGTATTAACAGATTGCAGAATGGGTACAATACAGTACGGCTCAATACACACAATTGTTAAGGGGATGCAGACCAGAGAAAGACTTTCGTCTTGTTTACACCAGGGTCCCCCACTAAGAGCCACATGACTAAGAGCCACAGCATTAAGAGCCACACAGCACTAAGAGCCACAAGACTAAGAGCCACAGCACTAAGAGCCACAAGACTAAGAGCCACACAGCACTAAGAGACACATGACTAAGAGCCACACAGCACTAAGAGACACATGACTAAGAGCCACAAGACTAAGAGCCACACAGCACTAAGAGCCACAAGACTAAGAGCCACAGGAGTAAGAGCCACGTGACTAAGAGCCACAAGACTAAAAGCCACATGACTAAGAGCCACAAGACTAAGAGCCACAAGACTAAGAGCCACAAGACCAAGAGCCACAGCACTAAGAGCCACATGACTAAGAGCCACAAGACTAAGAGCCACAAGACTAAGAGCCACAAGACTAAGATACACAGCACTAAGAGCCACATGACTAAGATACAAAGCACTAAGAGCCACATGACTAAGAGCCACAAGACTAAGAGCCACAAGACTAAGAGCCACAAGACTAAGAGCCACAAGACTAAGAGCCACAAGACTAAGAGCCACAAGACTAAGAGCCACAAGACTAAGATACACAGCACTAAGAGCCACAAGACTAAGATACAAAGCACTAAAAGCCACATGACTAAGAGCCACAAGACTAAGAGCCACAAGACTAAGAGCCACAAGACTAAGAGCCACAGGACTAAGAGCCACAGCACTAAGAGCCACAGGACTAAGAGCCACAGCACTAAGAGCCACAGCATTAAGAGCCACACAGGACTAAGAGCCACAAGACTAAGAGCCACAAGACTAAGAGCCACAGCACTAAGAGCCACAAGACTAAGAGCCACAGCACTAAGAGCCACAGCACTAAGAGCCACAAGACTAAGAGCCACAGCACTAAGAGCCACAGCACTAAGAGCCACAGCACTAAGAGCCACAAGACTAAGAGCCACAAGACTAAGAGCCACAAGACTAAGAGCCACATGACTAAGAGCCACAAGACTAAGAGCCACATGACTAAGAGCCACAGGACTAAGAGCCACAAGACTAAGAGCCACAAGACTAAGAGCCACAGGACTAAGAGCCACAGGACTAAGAGCCACAGCACTAAGAGCCACAAGACTAAGAGCCACAAGACTAAGAGCCACAGGACTAAGAGCCACAAGACTAAGAGCCACAAGACTAAGAGCCACAGGACTAAGAGCCACAAGACTAAGAGCCACAAGACTAAGAGCCACAGGACTAAGAGCCACATGACTAAGAGCCACAGGACTAAGAGCCACAGCACTAAGAGCCACAGGACTAAGAGCCACAGGACTAAGAGCCACATGACTAAGAGCCACAGGACTAAGAGCCACAAGACTAAGAGCCACAAGACTAAGAGCCACAGCACTAAAGGCCCTCCCATAGTCGAGCGGACTGTACACAGAGCAGACTTCGCGGAGGTCAAAGCGGACTCAAAGGGAGTCAAAGCAGACCCACAGCAGAGTGCAAGTGCGAAGCTCCTATTTTCTGACGCACGGACGTCCGCGCCGCTGACTTGGTGTCACACAAACTGGCGCGAGGTGTAAACTGGCGCGAGACATGTAGGAAATTGGTCCGCGGAGATCCGCTCGACTATGAAAGCTCAAAGAGTCCAGTGGACCTCCGCAGAGTCCAGTCCGTGTACAGTCCGCTCGACTCTGGGAGCACCTTAAGAGCCACGTGATTAAGAGCCACAGCACTAAGAGCCACAGCACTAAGAGCCACAAGACTAAGAGCCACAAGACTAAGAGCCACAGCACTAAGAGCCACAAGACTAAGAGCCACAAGACTAAGAGCCACAGCACTAAGAGCCACAGGACTAAGAGCCACAGCACTAAGAGCCACAGCACTAAGAGCCACAGCACTAAGAGCCACAGCACTAAGAGCCACAGCACTAAGAGCCACAGGACTAAGAGCCACAGCACTAAGAGCCACAGCACTAAGAGCCACAGCACTAAGAGCCACAGCACTAAGAGCCACAAGACTAAGAGCCACAAGACTAAGAGCCACGTGACTAAGAGCCACAAGACTAAGAGCCACGTGACTAAGAG
>NW_028170258.1:0-12500 GCF_963971535.1 Notolepis coatsorum
AATTCTCGTCTCTGCCTCCTCCATACCTTTCCCTTTCTGCAAAACTGTATTCTACTTACCTCCACCGTAACAGAATGTCGCCACCAGTAATGAATACGGCAAAGAGCGATACCATTCGGGTCGTCCAGAGCCTGATGGCCGGTGACATGAAGCACTACTCACTGGCCAAGTGGGGGTTCCTGCTCCGGAAGATCGACCAGGTCGCCACGGAGAATCCGACACTGCAGCCAGCGATGTGGGAGATGGCTGAACATATTGCTGTCCTCATGGAGAAGCATAAACCGGAGGCTAGGGTAGCTAGCCTGCCGACTGTTCTCAGGCTTACGGCCAGCCTAGAGCCCCCCACAGCCGTTGAGGCTGTTCGGATGTCCATCGCTGTTCTGACATCCACAGCTAACACAGACCCGCCCGTTAGCTTCGTGCCAATAGCTAACCGGCCGTCCCCAGTTAGCACAGCTCCGCCTGTTAGCTCCGCCACTATAGATGGCCAAACGTCTCCAGTTGGTACAGCTCCACCCGTTAGCTCCACTCATACAGCTAACCAGACGTCCACAGCTAACATAGCTCCGCCCGTTAGATTCGTGCTAATAGCTAACCGGCCGTCCCCAGCTAACACAGACCCGCCCGTTAGCTTCATGCCAATAGCTAACCGGCCGTCCCCAGTTAGCACAGCTCCGCCTGTTAGCTCCGCCACTATAGATGGCCAGACGTCTCCAGTTGGTACAGCTCCACCCGTTAGCTCCGCTCATACAGCTAACCAGACGTCCACAGCTAACATAGCTCCGCTCGTTAGCTTCGTGCCAATTGCTAACCGGACGTCCCCAGCTAACATAGCTCCACCCGTTAGCTCCTTCCCTATAGCTAACCGGCCGTCCCCAGTTAGCACAGCTCCGCCTGTTAGCCCCACTACAGTAGCTAACCAGACGCCCACTGCTAGACTAGGCTCCAGGTCCACGGTGAGTCTGGTACCTGAGATGGACCAGATGTCCCCAGCTAGCACAGTCTCCACTGCTAGACTAGGCTCCAGGTTCAGGGTGAGCCTAGTAACTGAGACAGACCAGATGTCCCCAGCTAGTCAGGTCTCTGCAGCTAGCAGGCCTAGGAGGGCTATCAGGACAGGAGCTGCTAGGCTCTCCTCGACTGTTAGCTTAGCCTCGGCAGCTAGCCAGGCATTCCCAGCTAGCACAGTTCCCACAGTGAGTCCAGGGCCCACAGTTAGCCTAGCCCCCGAGGCTAGTATGGCTAGCAAGGCCTCCACAGCTGGTCCAGCTTCCATGCCCAGTCCAGCCTCTGCTCTGGGTCCTGGCTCCTCATCCCCGGATCCTACACCACGCCCTGCCCGGCCTCTACACCTGGTCCGGCTGCCGTGCCGGCTCCCGGCTCCTCGACGGATCCTGGCTCCCCGTCTGGTCCAGCACTGCGCCGTGATCGGCGTCCTGGTCCTCGCCGTGGTCTTCGCCGTGGTCTTCGCCGTGGTCTTCGCTGGGGCTTGCATGGGATCCTGCTCCGGGGGTCATCGCCACCGCACCTCCGTTCCGGCTCTCTCGAACCGGTCCCTAGTCCGGCGGCTGGAGGGCCTCTCGTCCGGGATCCGACTCCGGGGGCCAGCTCCCCTTCCCGGGCTTCTACACCTGTCCCCACCCCCCCTCGTCGGGCCTCTGTTCCCAGGTCCAGTTCCCCTCGTCGGGTCTCGGTGCCCATTCCCACCCCCCCTCGTCGGACCTCTGTTCTCAGGTTCTGCCCCCGGGTCTCTGTGCCCGTCCCCACCCCTCCTCGTCGGGCCTTTGTTCCCAGGTCCAGTCCCCCTCCCCGGGCCTCTGTTCCCATCCCCACCCCCCCTCTCCAGGCATCTGCGCCCGTTTCCAACCCCCTGGCTGCTATGCCCCTCCTGGGTTTTTTAATATTCGCATAGAATTATAATCAAGCACATTCTTTGCCTTGTTCAAAACAAAAACACTTCCGACATTCACTTTTGATTAGATTAGAAGATTAACTAAAGTGTATTGTCAAGTACAGAGTAAAACGGAAGGAAGGTTGCATTTGAATGTAACGGAACGTAAGCCATTATCGTCCACTCAGAACCAACCTATCCAAATTCGTCCACGCCCCCTTTTGCTTGGCATTCTGGGGCTTTACTCAAAGCCCAGTCGGATTTTGACGTCGAAAGGTAGGTGATGTGAAATAATACTTATTTTAGAGTATATATATCAAATTCCATGAGTATTCATCTATATTTAGTAATCTAAAGACTATTAGATATGAACGTATGTTACCAGTAAGAAGTGGGAATCTCTAGAATGTGTTTTGGGCGACGGGGGTCTAACGTTATGTACACTATCTTTCTGTTGTCAGTAGATGGCAGCATTGGTTTAAAAGGTGAAAATGGTATGTCAAAACAAAATGACTACAAGTCCCAAGACCTTTGTCACCTTAGGAAAACGCGATCTGAACACGGGAGCGTTAAACTATTAATGCGACCTCAGTACAGTGACCGAGAATGGTCACCTAATTATCTTAACAAAAGTGCATCATTAGCATTATGTTTGTTGTCTAAAGGGAAACATAATGGTACAATTTAAGATATTAAATGTTATCCGCATATAAAGGACAAATAAAACATCGTTAATTTGTAAGAAACCTCAATGAAAACGGTGCAGGGTAAGCCGGCAAGTGTTAATTCCATGTTCAATGCACATATAGTTTGGCTCAAGATTAATCACCATTCTAAAGGAATCCGCAACCCAACCTGTAATAACCCAAATAATTTGATTGGAGGATTCCTGAGTGCTGATATTCAGAATAACAGTCCTGGGACTTTGTGGAACTTGTTGGTGGAGCTAAATAAAGGATACAAATAAAAAAATAAATCGTATCAAACAACATCAAACAAGAGGAACATACAGTAAGACAAACAAACAACAAAACACAGAGCACATATTCAAGTGATTGCTTCAAAGATCTGTTATGCTATTATTGGTGGAAACATGAACAAGTAATCTCAAGGTGAGAGGACAGCGCAGTTTTAAACAGTTTGGAGGATGTTATAGATCGAATATGAACTGGAAGATTATTCCAGTCAGATGGACCTTTGAACATGAATGATTTTTTGCCAACTGAGGTAGTTACATTTGTTGGAACTTTAAAAAATAGCTGTGAACAGTGTCTCAGTTGATGTCTAGAGGTGAAAGGGTCCATATACTGTTTGAGATATTGCGGATAATTGAAGTGAATACATTTAAAAATAAACTGTAACCAGTGCTGCTGTCGTCTTACTGTGGGAGATGGCAAATTAAGGTTTTCATACATGGTGCAGTGGTGTGTCAAATATGGGCAGCCAAGAGCAAATCTACATAGATGGTTGAATAATGTGTTTAGTGGAAGAAGGTTGGTTTTAGATGCAGTTTGGTAAACTACGTCAGCGTAATCCATGATGGGTAAAATTTCTTTCTGACAGGGAGTGTGAAACATTTTCTGTTGCGGTAGAGAACACCAGCACTAAAGTTGACTTTTCTAACAATATTATCTATGTGACATTTGTATGAGAGTTCTGAATCAAGCCATAGACCAAGGTATTTAATGTGATAAACTCTATGCAGTTGTGTACCGTCCAGACAAGTGATATTAAATGGTTGATTAATGGTTTTGGATGCAAGATTATGGATGGTCCCAAAGAGCATAGTATTAGTTTTAGTTTAGTTGATTAGTAGTTTATTAGCTGAGAGCCATGATTTGAGTTTATTGAAATTTTATTGCAGTGTTGACTGAATTTGAGGTAAGGTAATTTGAGATGTATATATCACTGTGTCGTCGGCATAGAGTTGAGCATTACAACCTGTGAAACATGAGGGGAGATCATTAATAAATATTGAGAACAAGAGCGGGCCTAATGTTGAGCCTTGAGGCACCCCACATTCCTGTACCTGTTATGAGAAATAACCACGTCTAACTTGACTGTTTCAGCCAATCAGAATCAAGAAATTTGCATGCCATTGTATAATTACCCTTAGCTGCCAGAGTTGTACCCTTCCTGCTGACTTGATGTACAGAACTTGTAAGAACTTGTGGATGGTTCTCCTTCATCGAGTGCTTCTTTGCCTCCACATCGTGCCTTAAAACTGGTTCAACACCCGGCGGCTGATTGGCGCAGTGGGCAAGGTGCTCGCCTCTAACGCAGGAGATGCTGGGTTCGAGCCCAGCTCTCGGCGTTGCTACCGGCTGGCCGGTCGTTCATACTAACACAATTGGCAAGTGTTAGAGGGTGGGAAAGCCGGTGGGTGGGGATTGGACGTCGTGGACAGCGACTCCTACAGGTCGGTTTGGTGATGGCGGAAGCAGGAAGTAGCGGGGGCAGCGTGAGCCTCCCACGCATTACTCCTCGCCACTGAGAGTTCGAGCTGCTGCGGTGAAAAGATGCGACAGGCTGCCTCCTCGTGTACTGGAGGGGACACGTGATGCAAAGCTTCTGTCCTCACTACAACCGACCAGTGGGAGGCATAGTCTAGCAACGTTCAAAGACAGGGGAGGGAAGAATTGGATAATACGAAATTGGGATGGGAGAAAAATAGAAAATGGGGAGAAAAAGTGGATAAAAAAAAAAAACGGGTTCAACACACACATACTTGTTCATTATCCCTTTCATACATGCTATATATGCTGACAAGATGCCACTTGAAGGCACAATTAGGCCTGTTACTTCATCCATGTGGTGTACAGACTTATTAAACGAGTATGTTATTGGCCGGGGAAGAATCTACGGCTCAGCCCAGAGGATACAACTTAGTATGTGTTCACGTTGTTTCATAATGAAAGGCCATGGGAATTAGCCCGGGGGGAGAAATGTTCACTGGAAGTTGCTTCTCGCACAAACACAACAAGTTCCTCACAGTTCTAATAGTCTCTACGGTACAGCCGGTGTGTGACTGGCGGGTTCAGGAGTAACATATTGTGTTTTCTGTTATTGTGAGATATTTTCACGTTTTGGAAATCCTGAGCGAGTCTGGGAGCCCGAGATGGTAAATGACTAACGACGGCAGTGAGCATTTATTTGGCTCAGGTGAGGACCCCGCTGCTCTCCGGCTACAAGAAAACAACAACATATCCTCAATTTACGCACGGAAATTCTCAACGAAATGCAATGACTCACTCGGGCACAGTGAGACTGAGTTACGGCGGAGTGTGAGAATTCAATCTCTTAAGAAACGCTAGTAAAGAGCCCCCGGCCCGCCACGCGCGGGGCAATCAACTGGAAATATAACACGGCGGAGAGAAAACTATTTGGACGTCGGTACGTGCAGAAAATGCTACAAACCCAACCTGCCGTGCCTCAGTCACTCATCAATATGGCATGTTTACACGAGCCCCCGTGGAATGTTAGCTTTAGATGTTGAGTCTTTAAATGTTTCTGTTTTCATTTTTTTATATAGGTAATGAGAAGTGGTCTTGATGTGGGAAGAGTGCCTCTGTATTGATTCAGCACCTCGCGTTCATGAATATTGATTCCCCCCCCCCCCCTCCCCCCCGCTGTAGACGGATCAGAATGCTAACGGCAGAAACAAACATCTGCTGTTATGGTGCGTCTCCTCATCTCCTTGACTGCAGACCAAACTGAGAAAAGTTTATTACAACTGAGAAATCTTTGGCACTTAGGAAATTCAGGCGAGCCACCCGTTCACGCCTGACCTGGGACGCGTGTCCCCAGACCAATTGTCAGATTCAATCGCTCCCATCAAAGTCAGCCATCGGCGTCATTTGGACCTCGTGAGCTGGTAGTAAAGCTTCAGTTCTCTCCCTCCTACTCATGAACTCACAAGACCTTGAAAAATGGCACAGTAACCGGAGAATAAACACTGGTGTGAGAGGAGGAGTGTGTGGGGGTTAGTGAGTGGGTGGGGATATGTCTCTGTGTGTGTGTGTGTGTGTGTGTGTGTGTGTGTGTGTGTGTGTGTGTGTGTGTGTGTGTGTGTGTGTGTGTGTGTGTGTGTGTGTGTGTGTGTGTGTGTGTGTGTGTGTGTGGGGGGGGGGGGGGGGGTAGTGAGTAAGTGGTGATGAATGAATGAAGGATCATTGCATTTATATAGCGCTAGACTCAAAGCGATACATACATACATACATACATACATACATACATACATACATACATACATACATACATACATACATACATACATACATACATACATACATACATACATACATACATACAAAGGCTCAATGGCTGCCGTACACTGGCACCAGGCACACTACACAATGGCTGAAAGGCTCAGGAGACAGGGATTGATATCAGGTAATTAAAGGGGGGAGGGATGATTAGGTGACAGACCTGATTGGGAATTTGGCCAGGAACGTTGGGGAACCCCCTACTCTTTGCGATAGACACCATTGGTTCTTTACTGACCAAATTCAGTCTGGACTTCAGTTTAGCTTTTCATCTCAAGGACGGCACTCACAGCTGTATGGTGTCCCTATCACCGTAACAGGGGCATTGTTACAGCCAGGTCCAAAGGACAGAGTGCTCCCTGCTGGACAACAACACCACTTTCCGAAAATGGCCTTGACCGGGGCTCGAACCAGGGATCTTCTGACCATGAGTGCAGAGCTCTTTTACAGAATATACAGTGTGCATGTACAGATAAGATCTAATGTGTTAGTGAATGATTGCGTGATGTGTGAGTCCTTGTGTAAGTTGTTAAGAGTCAAACAGTTTCAACAGTTCCGTTAGTTCCCCAGCCATTATCAAAGTCAAACCTTGCCCGTGGTTGTGGCACCTGATGGCTACAGGCAAAAATGACTGACTGAGGCTATTATGTGGTGTGTATCATTATAGGCTATTACCATTATGTTAAATGTTAAAATAGTTCTACACTCCGACAGCCATCACTGATATTATTGTCTGGTCAGTAACATGGGGTCTCCCAGTCCCTCCGCTCTGCAATAACAGAAAATACATTTCCTGGATTCCCATTCCCACTTTATCCAGACCTCCTTATGGAGTTCCAGTCTGCAAAGGAGGATGGATACCTACCCGGGTTGGCCTTCCTGGACACCGCTCGCGGCATCAACCCTATAGTAAAGAAACTCCCATACGCCCTACAGGAGAAATGGATATCCCAAGGCTCCAGGTTCAAAGACGAAAACGACGGCCTCTTTCCCCCATTCTCCTACTTCACTAGATTTATTTGCTATGAAGCACGGATCAGGAACGACCCAAGCTTTGCGCTCGCCAGCAACAGTCCTCTTGTGAGAGATAGGCCAGCCTATCAGACAGGGAGAACCCCAGTGTCAGTCCACAAGACAGACGTCTCCCCAGACACCGAACAGGACACAAACATATTTCCAAGGCAACCCAAGAATCCAGGAAAGAACTGCCCTATCCATCACGCACCACACCCATTAAGTAGGTGCCGTAGTTTTACAGAAAAACCACTCGACGAGAGAAGGGCCTTCCTCCGCGAAAATGGGATGTGTTACAGGTGTTGCGCATCATACTCCCATTTAGCCAGGGACTGTAAAGTCTCCGCGAAATGCGACAAGTGTGAGAGTGACCGTCATATCGCAGCTATGCATCCTGGCCCAACATCGCAAGCAGTTCCAACGCCGGCACCAGAAAATAACGAGGAGGAAGAAGATCTTATCGTCACCTCACACTGCACCGAGGTGTGCAGCGAAAGGCAGCCAGCAATGTCCTGCTCTAAAATATGTCTGGTTCAAGTCTTTCCCCAGGGGCAGCGTCACAAGGCAGTCAAGATGTACGCCGTACTCGACGACCAGAGTAACCGCTCATTAGCAAGGCCAGAATTCTTCGAGCTATTTAACGTCAAGAGCTACCCCTCCCCCTACTCACTAAGAACATGTTCTGGGGTCGTCAACACGTCTGGAAGAAAGGCGGAGGGCTTCCAAATCGAGCCGGTGGACGGATGAACAACCCTCATGTTACCACCACTGATCGAGTGCAATCAAATCCTCACCAACAGGTCAGAAATACCGACCCCAAAGGCAGCTCGCTTCCATCCCCATCTGAAGTCCGTCGCAGGTCACCTCCCGGAGCTCGACCCCAACGCTCAAATCCTTCTTTTGCTAGGAAGAGACTTCATACGAGTACATAAGGTGAGACAGCAGGTCAACGGCCCTCACAACGCCCCCTTTGCTCAGAGACTGGATTTGGGATGGGTCGTGTTTGGGGAAGTGTGCCTTGGGAGCACACACAAGCCTAGTGTGAGCACCTTCAAGACCCACGTGCTAGAAAATGGACGCCCTTCCTACTTCACACCCTGCAACAACTTCATGGATCTGAAAGAGAGAACGTGGCATGGCGGGGAGAAACAGAACGGCCTCATCAACACACACAGATCCAACTCTGAGAGAGTTACAGCGGATAACTTGGGACGCAGTGTGTTCCAAACAACCGAAAACGACAACAAGCTCGCCTTATCCATAGAAGACACTGTCTTCTTAAATATCATGGACTCAGAGGTGCATAGGGACGAGAGGAACAGCTGGGTTGCTCCACTACCCTTCAAGACCCCACGAAGACGACTTCCAAACAACTGTAAGCAGGCACTCAATCGCCTTATCTCGCTGTGTCGAACCCTCAATAGGAAACCGGTGATGAAACAACAGTTCACAGCCTTTATGGAGAAGATCTTTGAGGACGACCACGCTGAGCCAGCCCCCTCTGACAAAAGACGAGGAGTGTTGGTACCTGCCATCATTTGGTGTCTACCACCCTAAAAAACCTGACCAAATCAGGGTAGTGTTCGATTCCAGCGCGCAGGAAGGCGGCGTCTCCCTCAATAATGTGCTGTTGACGGGCCCCAATCTCAAAACAGCATGTTGGGAGTTCTTATCCGTTTCCGAAAGGAGCAAGTGGCTATCATGGCAGACATCCAAAAATATTTCCACTGCTTTCTCGTCAGAGAGGACCACCGCAACTTCCTGAGGTTCTTATGGTTCAAAGAAAACGACTTGACAAAGGACATCATAGAGTACCGGATGAAGGTTCATGTCTTCGGCAATGGTCCTTCTCCCTCTATCGCCGTCTATGGGCTTAGGCGGGCCGCCAAAGAGGGCGAACGCGAACACGGTACAGACACACGTCAATTTATAGAAAGACATTTCTACGTCGACGACGGGCTCGTGTCCCTGCCAAACGATACAGAGGCTATCAGTCTTCTCCAAAGAACCCAAGCATCTCTCGCCGAGTCACACCTCCGCCTCCACAAGATAGTTTCCAACAGCCCAGCCGTAATGAAGGCGTTCCCACCAGAGGACCGTGCTCAAGGCATAAAGGATATGGACCTCAGCGGAGACACCACCCTTATCCAGCGGAGTCTAGGATTGTGCTGGAAGATAGCTAGCGACGCATTCACCTTTGGAGTGTCAGAGGATGACAAACCATTCACACGGCGCGGGGTCCTGTCCACCGTAAACAGCGTCTTCGATCCACTGGGTCTGGTTTCTCCGGTCACCATACAAGGAAGAGCTATACTACGGGAACTCACCAGGGACACTTCCGATTGGGATGCCCCACTCCCAGAGAAGAAACGGAGTGAATGGGTAACCTGGCGAGACTCACTCCAGGAGTTGAAGCAGTTGCAGATTCCACGCACTTATACACCAGAGTCCCTCTCCAAGGCAAGACACATTGAACTGTGCATGTTTTCCGACGCCTCCACCAAAGCTATTGGTGCGGTGGCTTACCTCAGGACCATTGACAAAGATGGAAATGGCAACGTTGGCTTCGTCCTAGGGAAAGCCAAGCTAGCTCCCCAGTCTGAGCCTACCATCCCTAGGCTCGAACTTTGCGTTGCAGTCCTAGCAGTAGAAACGACAGAGCTCATCCTCGAAGAGATCGACCTCAAGATGGATGCAGTGAAGTTCTACTGCGACAGCAAGGTAGTCCTTGGATACATACATAACGAGGTAAAGCGCTTCTATGTGTATGTGCACAATAGAGTCCAGCGGATACGTCAGTCAACCAAACCAGAGCAGTGGCTGTACGTACCAACAGAGCATAATCCAGCCGATCATGCATCCAGGGCCGTCCCTGCATCCGACCTTGACAAAACAACATGGTTCAGTAGACCGGCCTTCCTTCATAGACCATACGAAGACCTGCAAGAGAAACCACAGTCCTTCGAACTCATCAGTCCCGAACTCGACGGCGAAGTACGGCCGGAAGTCTCAAGCTTCCACACCCAAGTTCAAAGGCGTAATCTAAACACAGATCGGTTCGAACGCTTCTCTACATGGGACTCATTATTGCGAGCGGTTGCCTTCCTCATCCATATAGCTCGATCTCACAAGCCTAACGACTATGCCAAAGGATGTAGAGGGTGGCATCGGTGCAAACAACCCCACGCGCCCAATGAGCTTTCGCAAGCTATGGACATCATTATTAACACAGTCCAAAAGGAAGCTTTCCCAGTGGAATTCTCTGCTCTCACTGATGGCGAAACCCTGCACAGGAGTAGCCCACTCTTCAAACTTAATCCCGTGCTTGTAGGAGGTCTCATGAGAATTGGAGGCAGACTCCAACATGCACATTTGGAATATGCCAAGAGGAAACCCCTGGTTCTACCCAAACACAACCACGTCTCTACTCTGCTAGTATGCCACCACCACGAGCAGGTGAAACATCAAGGCCGCCATTTCACTGAAGGGGCCGTCCGATCTTCTCATCGGATGCAAAAGGCTCGTCAGCTCAGTTGTACACAAATGTATCACCTGTCGGAAGCTACGTGGCAAGATGGAGGTGCAAATCATGGCAGACTTGCCACCTGAACGTCTCAGCACATCTCCCCCATTCACCTACGTGGGATTGGATGTCTTCGGGCCTTGGAAGGTCACCGCAAGGCGCACAAGAGGTGGGCATGCCGAGAGCAAGCGCTGGGCAATATTGTTCACCTGCATAAGCACTAGAGCAGTGCATATCGAGGTAATCGAGTCCATGGACACCTCCAGTTGCATCAATGCTCTGAGACGCTTCTTTGCAATCCGCGGACCTGCAAGGCAACTAAGATCAGATTGCGGTACGAACTTCGTCGGCACCAGCAATGAGCTTGGACTCACCACGCAGCAACAAAGTCCAGGTATCCAGAAATACCTGAGCGAGCGAGGCTGCTCCTGGGAGTACAATCCACCTCACTCGTCACACATGGGAGGCTCCTGGGAACGAATGATTGGAGTAGCTCGCCGTATACTTGACTCCATGCTGCTACAAGAACATACTCGACTCTCCCACGAAGTCCTATGTACACTCATGTCCGAAGTCTCTGCCATCATCAATGCCAGACCCCTCGTCCCAGTTTCTACCGACCCAGACACTCCCTTCATCTTGACGCCCGCAACGCTGCTTACACAAAAGGTCGGCGCTCCCCTTCCACCCGGAGATTTATCAGACAAGGACCTCCACCGAAGCCAATGGAGACAGGTGCAAGCCCTTGCCAACACGTTCTGGACCCGTTGGCGACATGAGTACCTCCCGACACTGCAGGGTCGACACAAGTGGGCCGAAGATCACCGCAACTTACAGGAAGGCGACGTCGTGTTGTTGAAAGACAGTCAAGCTGCAAGGAACGAGTGGCCTATGGCACTGGTAACTTCCACCTTCCCAAGCCAGGACGCAAAGGTGCGTAAGGTCGAAGTAAAGACCACAGCTCAAGGAAGTCCAAAGACATTCCTGAGACCCGTTTCAGAAATCGTGCTTCTTTTGCCTAAAGAGGACTGAAGTTAAGTTAATGTGTACTATAGCGTACATGTTTAATGCGGGGAGTGTTCTGCCTCCCAGGCAGTGTATATAGTTTTGATTTGCTTTGGCACCACCTGTTGGTCGAACTTGGTATATACAGGAAGTGGGACCTCATGGTAAAACAGGAAGTGGTAGCTCACAGATAAACAGGAAGTGGGACCTGCAGCTTCACAAGGAAGAGAGTTCTCATTATGAACAACATGCTGTTCTTATCTATAGTAATCCTTTGATTTGCCCCATCGTAAGCATTGTCTGTAAGTAATCCTTTATTGTTTGCAAGGTTATCTTTCGGTTTTGAAGTATATTGTCGTAGATGGGTCGCTGTTATGTTCGTATTCTATTACCTATGATACATGCTAATGGCAGATACAGTAGATGTGCATAATACTTGGAATGTTTAGTACAACATGTCTACATATAATCATTTAGTACACTTACTGTATATCTATACTTTTTACGTGCACTAGTAGTAACACTATGCACTTCATTCTGTTTCAGTTTTACTCCTATCCTAGCAACATGTCAACAAGAACTGCATTAAACGAGAAGCAAGGAAGCTACGTTTGACTCTTGTGTTGCTTATTGAAGAGTTTGGCTGGCCGTCTACCTTTGATTAAAAACATCATCGGGAGGACAGCACAATACCTGAAGATTTATTTTCTGTTTACTGCAGAGTGGAGGGACTGCAGGGAAACGCATGTTACTGACCAGACACTCAGTGATGATAGCTGTCAGAATGTAGAGCTATTTAACA
>NW_028170258.1:15000-137500 GCF_963971535.1 Notolepis coatsorum
CGCCTCACAGCAAGAAGGTCCATGGTTCGATTCCCGCTTGGCGACCAGGTTTCCATGATGCCAGGTACTCAGGTGGGGTATCTCCCAGGCCTTTCTTTGTGGAGTTTGCATGTTCTCCCCGTGCTCGCAAGGGTTTCCCCCCCGGTAAGATAAACCCAATGGGATTCGGCCATAATAAGGTCAAGTTCAAGGTCAAATATGAATTTATAATACAAATGGATTATAATTTATTACTGTATCTGCAAATCCTTCTGTTTAATCATCTTCCCTTTATTCATTTGTACACTTGATCTCAAGAAGGTGCTGAATGAGCTCAGTGAGCGTAATCAAAAGAACCTCAATGTGTTTCATGGTGTTATTCACCGCCACAGATGCAAAATAAAATCATAATTTATATCCTCCTTTCTTGTATTGCAATTTACTCAAGCCTAGTAACAGACACAATATTTCTGACACTGGGAATACATACCCCCAGGTCCCTAGATGTTCATGCAACATGCAAATTGACCTTGTAGAAGTGGAGCAATCTCCCATTTACTTAGGCGTGTACCTTTAGGCAACATTTCATAATTTATATCCTCCTTTCTTGTATTACAATTTACTCAAGCCTAGTAACAGACACAATATTTCTGATTTCTACTAAATAGCACATTAAAGGCTGTTTGCTTATGGCTGCTAATGGAGTAAAGGTGTTATGACACTGGGAATACATACCCCCAGGTCCCTAGATGTTCCTAGATACCAAGAAGATGCAAATTGACCTTGTAGAAGTGGAGCAATCTCCCATTTACTTAGGCATGTACCTTTAGGCAACATTTCTGAAAATAGGGCTACAGCTTAACAGGTTCAATTGAAAGAGAGATAGGGGGGGGGGGGCGTGATGAATCAAACACTGCATGTAAGCTTCATTGGTCATCACTCACTGTATCAGGGCTTAACCTCTATACTGACCCCCCCTCCCCCACGGTGCCTTGCTGGTAGACCGCTGTGTCCCCCAAGGCTGTGGTGGGGACATGACAAGGCCACGCTGCAGAGGTCCAGCTCCACGCAGTCCGCTTAGCACTGCTCACTATTGCTCTTAATTGCTGTCTTCTGTCTGCTGTGTGAATGATTGACCTTCCGTGGGAGGCAAAGAACAGACGCACGCTGCATACATGTACGAAGGCACGCGCACACATCATGAACACACACACCATTCCTCCCAGGTGTCAGGCTCCACAAATATAGTGCAAAGATATATTACCCAGAATAATGTTGCTGTATATTTTTTGTTGTTAAGGATTTAGAAGTATTATATTTAGACGTGGTCCTCACAATGAATGTAAGTGAATGAGGAGCCTGACACCTGGGAGGAATGGTGGTGTTGACAGCGGATGACAGGGACAGTAGCGGTCGCTAGTTTACCAGTAGATTACTTTAGACAGAGTTGATTTCTACTAAATAGCACTTTAAAGGCTGTTTACTTATGGCTGCTAATGGAGTAAAGGTATTATGACACTGGGAATACATACCCCCAGGTCCCTAGATGTTCCTAGATACCAAGAACATGCAAATTGACCTTGTAGAAGTGGAGCAATCTCCCATTTACTTAGGCATGTACCTTTACGCAAAGTTTCTGAAAATAGGGCTACAGCTTAACACTTTCTGTGCCAGCCATGCGGTACCTAGGAACCCTGTTGCGTGCCACCGCTCTATTCAATGACAGAGCTCTCATATTTGCGAACGCATAAACTATATCGTAAATTATGGCTATGTGTCTAATATGGTCGTCGCTTATCAATGACTTGTTTGCAGTCAACATTGTCGAAACGGATTGTTTTTTAATCGGTTCATTTCCGTTTTATACCATTTTGAAAAAAGCTCGTTTTTTGAAAGTTTAAAAAAAAATTAAGATTCTGTGATAATCGCCCTTTACTGGAATAAACTGGAATACACAAAACACGTTGTCATTTTTCGGCCTATTTATGAATAGTTTTCAAATAAATGCTAGATTATCGATAGTATATGTGTACTTATGCACGCTATAGAAGCGGGCTGAAAAATCGATTATCTTATTTCCTGATCGCACGCACGCACACACACACACACATTCCAAATATCGATTGCGTTTATTGATCCAACGCTGGGTACTGGAAACACATATTCTCCGCTGGTCTGATGGTGGCCGATGACAGCAGTAGGCTCGGATTACATGCCTGACAAGTAAAATGTTGAAGCAGGACTTTTTTTTCTCCATGCGTGTCATTCAATCCAATCCAATGGGGTGCAGTACCATCCGGAGAGACGATAGGGGGCGGTGTTTTCCCTGTTTGAGCAGAGACAGATCCCCACTGGTAACGTGAGCTAGATTGATGAAAAATGAATGGAAATCGATAATAAAAAAAAATAACAATTAAAAACGAGATCTCTCGTCGGCTGGCACTCAACGGTTGGCATGAACTAACGAGAAATCTCGTCGTTGGCACTGAAAGTGTTAACAGGTTCAATTGAAAGAGAGATAGGGGGGGGCGTGATGAATCAAACACTGCATGTAAGCTTCATCGGTCATCACTCACTGTATCAGGGCTTAACCTCTATACTGACACCTGGGAGGAATGGTGGTGTTGACAGCGGATGACAGGGACAGTAGCGGTCGCTAGTTTACCAGTAGATTACTTTAGACAGAGTTGATTTCTACTAAATAGCACTTTAAAGGCTGTTTACTTATGGCTGCTAATGGGGTAAAGGTATTATGACACTGGGAATAATACCCCCAGGTCCCTAGATGTTCCTAGATACCAAGAACATGCAAATTGACCTTGTAGAAGTGGAGCAATCTCCCATTTACTTAGGCATGTACCTTTACGCAAGATTTCTGAAAATAGGGCTACAGCTTAACACTTTCTCTGCCAGCCATGCGGTACCTAGGAACCCTGTTGCGTGCCACCGCTCTATTCAATGACAGAGCTCTCATATTTGCAAACGCATAAACTATATCTTAAATTATGGCTATGTGTCTAATATGGTCGTCGCTTATCAATGACTTGTTTGCAGTCAACATTGTCGAAACGGATTGTTTTTTAATCGGATCATTTCCGTTTTATACCATTTTGAAAAAAGCTTGTTTTTTGAAAGTTTCAGAAAAAAATAAAGATTCTGTGATAATCGCCCTTTACTGGAATAAACTGGAATACACAAAACACGTTGTCATTTTTCGGCCTATTTATGAATAGTTTTCAAATAAACGCTAGATTATCGATAGTATATGTGTACTTATGCACCCTATAGAAGCGGGCTGAAAAATCGATTATCTTATTTCCTGATCGCATGCACGCACACACACACACACACACACACACACACACACACACACACACACATTCCAAATATCGATTGCGTTTATTGATCAAACGCTGGGTACTGGAAACACATATTCTCCGCTGGTCTGATGGTGGCCGATGACAGCAGTAGGCTCGGATTACATGCCTGACAAGTAAAATGTTGAAGCAGGACTTTTTTTTCTCCATGCGTGTCATTCAATCCAATCCAATGGGGTGCAGTACCATCCGGAGAGACGATAGGGGGCGGTGTTTTCCCTGTTTGAGCAGAGACAGATCCCCACTGGTAACGTGAGCTAGATTGATGAAAAATGAATAGAAATCGATAATAAAAAAAATAACGATTAAAAACGAGATCTCTCGTCGGCTGGCACTCAACGGTTGGCATGAAATCTCGTTGTTGGCACTGAAAGTGTTAACAGGTTCAATTGAAATAGAGATAGGGGGGGGCGTGATGAATCAAACACTGCATGTACTGTAAGCTTCATCGGTCATCACTCTGTACACACTGTATCAGGGCTTAACCTCTATACTGACACCTGGGAGGAATGGTAGTGTTGACAGCGGATGACAGGGACAGTAGCGGTCGCTAGCTTACCAGTAGATTACTTTAGACAGAGGTAAGATTTCTACTAAATAGCACTTTAAAGGCTGTTTGCTTATGGCTGCTAATGGAGCAAAGGTATTATGACACTGGGAATACATACCCCCAGGTCCCTAGATGTTCCTAGATACCAAGAACATGCAGATTGACCTTGTAGAAGTGGAGCAATCTCCCATTTACTTAGGCATGTACCTTTACGCAAGATTTCTGAAAATAGGGCTACAGCTTAACACTTTCTCTGCCAGCCATGCGGTACCTAGGAAGCCTTATTGTGGCACTTGAATGTTTAATGGCTCTTTGCACTCCGCATTATAGTTAATCTCAACCTCTTTTCTTGATCCCCCAATCACAACTGTTTCTGAGGGCAGCAACAGCTGTGATTTGAGGATCAAGAAAAGAGGGCAAAGCTTGTGATTAAAGTTAATTATGCCACAATTACAGTGGATGTGTGATGTTGGTGGCTCATAGCAAAGGGTAGGCGGCTACATCTTCAAAAAGCCCTGAATCCAGGGTGGTCAGGTGGCGTAGCGGAGATTGCGTTCGTCACCAACGCCGGAGACGCTGGATTCGCCTGTTCGAATCCAGCTCCCGGCGTGTCACCAGCTTGGCTGGCCGTTCACACTAATACAATTGTCAGTATTAGAGGGTGGGAAAGCTGGTGGGTGGGTCCGGGTTGTTGTAAACAGCGACTCCTACAGTTCGGTCGGGCCGCCTGCTCAGCGCGGATAGGATCTAAGGGGGGTAGTGTGATCCTTCCACACGTTACACCCTCTCAGTGAGAGTCCGCGCTGCCAGGTGAAAAGAAGCGGTTGATTGGCTAGACGTGTGTCGGAGGAAGCACGTGATAGCCTCCACTCTCCCAGACTGACTGTGGGGGGTAGGTGCGCAGCGACCAGGAAGGGGATTGGGAATTGGCATAACGACTAACATTGGGATGGGAGAAAATCGGAGGGAAAAGGAGGGGGAAAAAGATAAAAAAAAAAAAAAAAAAAAGCCCTGAATCCTCAATCACACCTTTTGGCCTGAACATACCACACATGAGGTGTAGTGAGTTTAATACACTTTAAAGTTAATATTTTAGAGTAGCTTCCCCAGCACTGCCGGAATTATAGACTGAATTGAATAGGCTAATGTAGACCAAACTAGGTAGGCTAATCTTCAGAGAGTTTGGAGTTTCGTGGAGGGAGCGTGGAGTTCGATGGCTTCCTCGTGGTGGCGAGGACCGGGGGGAGATGGGGCGGCCCACAGGGGTGACACTCCCATCGCTGTGCATGGCTGTTTGTGTTTTCCTTCGGTCATTCAGATTCAGATTCAGATTACTTTATTACAAATGGAATGTGATTAGACATTTACAGTGCATGCTTTTTTTTATCCACAATTAAGAACAACACAACAGTCAATAAATAATTATAAAGTGCAAAACAGGACAGAACAGTGAGACAACAATAAGACTGTAAAGTGCAGTGGTTGGGGACATGGATACAGTGCAGCACAAAGTTCAAGTCCAGAAGTCCAGCCCTAGCAGCTCGCCATAGAGGGGGGGGGGGGACACCTGACTCGTTTACCAGGCGAGCTGCAGAGGGGTAGAAACTCAGTGTATGGCTGGACCTAAGTGTCTTGGGCAGCCGTAGCCACGGGGGAGCATGTTGAAGAGGTTATGACCCGGGTGGGCGGGGTCTGCCATGATCTTCCTCGCCCTCCTCAAGGCCCTGGTGGAATGTAGGGACTCAAGGGAGGGAAGGGAGCAGCCGATCACCCTCTCCGCAGAGCGTATCACCCGCTGCAGCTTGGTCTTGTCCCTGATCGTGGCTGCAGGGAACCAGGTGATGATGGAGAGGGTGAGGATGGACTGGATGATGGCGGTGTAAAACTGGACCATCATGGTCCTTGACAGCCTGAACTTCCTCAGCTGACGTAGAAAGAACATCCTCTTCCGGGCCTTTTTGTTGAGAGCGATGGAATTCAGCTCCCATTTTAGGTCCCGGGAGAGTGTCATGCCGAGGAAGCGGCAGGACTCCACAGAGGCCACCGGGTGCCTCCCAGAATGATCGGGGTGGGGGGGGGCTGCCTTCCGACTGAAGTCCACCACCATCTCCACTGGTTTCTGGGCGTTGAGGTCCAGGTTGTTGCAGCTGCACCAGCTCTGCAGCCTCTCGATCTCCCTCCTGTAGGCAGACTCATCCCCCCTGGATATGAGACCCACCAGGGTGGTATCGTCCGCAAACTTCAGGAGTTTGACCGAGGGGTGCAGAGAGACGCAGCTGTTGGTGTACAGGGAGAATAGTAGTGGAGACAGAACACAGCCCTGTGGGGAGCCAGTGCTGATGGACTTGGGATCGGAGATGTTGATTCCCAACTTCACCCGCTGCTTCCTGTTTGTCAGGAAGTCCGTTATCCACCTGTGGGTAGAGTCCGGCACCTGCAGCAGGGACATCTGATGCTCCAGGATGTGCGGGAGGATGGTGTTGAAGGCCGAGCTGAAGTCCACCAACAAAATCCTGGCGTAGGTCCCTGCAGTGTCCAGGTGTTCCAGGACATAATGCAGAGCCATGTCCACAGTATCGTCCATGGGACGGTTGGCTCTGTACGCAAACTGCAGGGGGTCTAGAAGAGGGTCTGTGATGGACTTCAGGTGGGCCAGGACAAGGCGCTCAAAGATCTTCATGACCACAGACGTCAGGGCGACCGGTCTGTCATTAAGGCCTGTGACCTTGGCCTTCTTAGGGACGGGGATGATGGTCGAGGCCTTAAAGCACACTGGGAACCGACACAGCTCCAGTGAGGTGTTAAACATTTTGGTAAACACTGGGGACAGCTGGTGGGCGCAGTGCTTCAAGGTGGCAGGTGAAATAGAGTCAGGTCCGGCTCCCTTCCGGGGGTTTTGACTCTTGAACAGGCGGTTCACCTCTCTTTCTGTGACAGAGAGGGAGGGGGGGAGGAGGAGGGAGAGGTGGCGGGATAGGGGAAGGGGAAGGGGGGGGGGGTAGGGGAGACAGGGTTAGCACTGGGGACCGGGGGGGGGGGGGGGTGATTGTCGTCTGCGGGGGGTGAGGGAAGGGGGGCCGGGGGGAACACTTCCTTGTCAAACCTGCAGTAAAACTCATTGAGCTCACATGCTTTATCAGGGGGTGTTTCTTGGATGGTGGTGGGGATTGATGTGTGGGGTGTTTGGGGGACTGGCTGTTCCGGGGGGGTTCACATGCTTTCGAGCAACACTGTACTTATAGTACTTATTTTATTGTACTTGTTTTATGCCTATTCTTATGTCTGCACTTTCTACATTGCACTACTTTTATTGTCTTTTATACCTAGTCTTATGTCTGCACTTTATGCGTTACTTTTATTCTGTCAACTGTGTGCTAATTGTATGCCTAATTAATCCTTCTTTGATATCCTTAGATGTGGTTTGCGGTGTAGTCTTATCCTACAGTATGCACACAATCTAAAAGCAGTTGACCATTCAGTCTTCATTCTGTGTTTAACGCCTGAACTGATGATAAATGTAGTAGTAAAAGTGTCGATCACCACTTGAATCTCAAAGCAATCATGAAAAACATGTTCACAATTTCCCTAGTTCATTTCTTTTTTGACGAGGAAGAAAATAGAAAAATGCAGCCAAGCAATCATATAAAAATGCTTTGGGGAAACATTCCAATCATGCACATATGAATCCCCAACCCCCGATCATCAAGCACAAAAGGGAATTCAATCAGTAAGCTACTGATTCAATAAATAGGGCATATTTTAAACCGCTAGTAATCACGTTTAAATCAAATCAACTCTAATAACATTGCACATGACGGCGGTCAACGGTATCACCATTAAACGACTAGCACCCGGCGTAGCATCCGGCGTAGCACCGCCGTCTCTTCTGTACGAACAACAGGTACCACTCTGTTTTCAGACCCGGTGGAGTTCATTACATTCCACATTCATCTGGGTTTTCCGCCGCTGTTCCCCGGACAGTTCAGCAGACCATGATATTTCTTTAAACAAAATGTCACGAAGGCATTCAGGCATGAAATGTCAGACTAATTCCAGGGCACAGGCGCGAAATGTGCGCCTGAGAAGAGAGAGAGAGAGAGAGAGAGAGAGAGAGAGAGAGAGAGAGAGAGAGAGAGAGAGAGAGAGAGAGAGAGAGAGAGAGAGAAGACTAAGAAGCTCCAACCGCACATTGTTTCCCACGTGGAGCAATTCATCGAACGCTAAAGGTGGGAACCGTGAGGTAAACAAGCAACGGCACCGACTAACGCTATGTGTCGGAGCAGTCGTTCGTGGAATGTGAAAGTTGTTTGGCTAACATTACACGTGCTAACGCTAGTGGCCCATATCACCCCGACCTTGCACCATCACTGTCTTTTGAAGGCCATACTGGGCTGAGTTTTTCTTTTACCGTTTTTTTCCCATCTCCCCGAGTTAGTCGCTATGCCAATTCCCTTCCTGGTCATAGCACTACACTACTGTCGGTCTGGGGAGGGTGTAGACTACCACATGCTGCCCTACTGTCGGTCTGGGGAGGGTGTAGACTACCACATGCTGCCCTACTGTCGGTCTGGGTAGGGAGTAGACTACCACATGCTGCCCTACTGTCAGTCTGGGGAGGGTGTAGACTACCACATGCCTCATGTGGGGGGCAGACACCCCAATATGGACTTGCGATTGAAAGCGGGATAATGACGTTCAAGGAGGATTTAGGGAGATGCAGAGAAAGGCGTCTCTTGGTTTGGCACGGCTAGACCTCTCTCCACACTACATTCCTATGTTCCGACGGTCCTATGTTCCCCATATAAAGGCACATAATGATAAAGGGGCCTGTTCTTCCCGAGTTCTATGTGCTCTCCTATGGTGCTATGGTCCCCAGTTCTACATATGTGCACTCCTAGGGTTCTATGTTCCCCAGTTCTACATATGTGCACTCCAAGGGTCCCATATATGTTCCCCAGTTCTACTGTATATAGCACATAATGAGAACCTGAGAAATATGTCCCCCAGCTCTGTATTTGCTTAATGTAACATGGGTAACATTAGGTTAATTAAGGTTAGGGTAATGGTTAGGTTAATGGTAGGGTAATGGTTAGGCTAAAGGTTAGGTTAGGTTAGGTTGAGTTTAAGTTAAGGTTAGGTTAATGATTAAGGTAATGGTTGGGTTAACATCAGGTTAAGGTAATGGTTAGATTTAGGTTATGGTAAGGTTAAGGTTAAGGTACTGATTGGGTTAAGGTTAGGTTAAGCCAGGTAATGGTTAGGTTTAGGTTAGGGTAAAGTTAAGTTAATGGTTAGGGTAATGGTTAGGGTAAGGTTAAGTTAATGGTTAGGTTAAGGTTAGATTAATGTTAGGTTAAGGCAATGGTTAGGTTAAGGTTAAGTTAATGGTTAGGTTGATGTTAGGGTAAGGTTAAGTTAATGGTTAGGTTAAGGTTAAGGAAATGGTTAAGTTGAGGTTAGGGTAATGGTTTACGGTAAGGTTAAGTTAATGGTTAGGTCTAGGTTAGGGTAATGGTTAGGTTAAGGTTAAGTTAATGGTTAGGTTAATGTTAGATTAATGTTAGGTTAAGGCAATGTTTCGGTTAAGTTTAAGTTAATGGTTAGGTTGACGTTAGGGTAAGGTTAAGTTAATGGTTAGGTTACGGTTAAGGAAATTGTTAAGTTGAGGTTAGGGTAATCAGTTAAGGTTAATGGTTAGGGTAATGGTTAGGGTAAGGTTAAGTTAATGGTTAGGTTAATTGTTATGTTAAGTTGAGGTTAGGGTAATGGTTAGGTTAAGGTTAAGGTAATGGTTAAGTTGATGTTAGGGTAATGGTTAAGTTAAGGTAATGGTTAATTTGAGGTTAGGATAATGGTTAGGTTAAGGTAATGGTTAGGGTAATGCAGGGTTATTGTGTGTTAACTGAATATTGAACGCAGGGTTAGGGTTAGATTCGCTCCCATTTGCCAGGCGCAGCCCCCAGCGGCAGTCCTGCGCTCCGTGGGGAAAACAAATGGGCTGCACACTGAGCTCCAATTGATTTTGCAACAAAAAGTATGTTTAAAATCTATCTCCATTTCAATGAAACATTGTGTCACACTCGCTCAGATAGCAAAATCTATACTGCACGTCATGTTATTATGGGTGTGTGAACAAATGATGGCACAACACTGAGGAAAATCTGTTCTTAAGAGATATTATTGACAACTTATTTGACTGTAAATAATGTATCATCGCACCAAGAACCCAGGTCCGAGTGCACAGATGAATGTGTTCCACACAATATGTCTCTTTGATACTGAGCATTTATTCTGAAAGACACATCAGTTACTCTTTACAATGTGTATTTTACAGAGGAGCTGTCTTCAAACTGTATAGATTATTATTCCATACGCTTTTTGACACATCCATAAAAGCACAATGCGAGGAAGGTCTGGGTCTCACAGCAGATCAGTGGGAAGCTATTCTGAGTCGTTCAAACTATGTTTGGCTGGCACTGTGTGAGGTATAAAGTTGTACAAAATGAAAATGTTGTTGGAGGTCATATATCACCCCACACAAACCGAATAAAATGAGCCGTAATGTTTCAGAAATGTGCTGGAATGGCTGTGGGATGATTAATAGTACTTTTATGCATCAACTGTGGTGCTGCCCAAGGTAAGATGATTTTTTTGTAAATGTGAAAGATTTTGTGCAAAATATATAATATGTCCCATTATGTCAGTGGGTCTACTGGGGAGTAAGATCATGGAGTTATCTAGAAAGAATTACAACACCTGACTGGATTAGCCTTTCTCTCAGTGAGACGGACAATGCGTATTAATTGTTTATGTTTATGTTTATGTTTATTAAAGGATCCCCATTAGAGACACATGAAAGAGCCTCTAGTCTTCCTGGGGTCCTGGACAAAACAAATACAATACAAATGTACAACAAAAAATATGAATAAAAAATAAAAACAAAACACATAAATTAAAAATGAATACAGATATACAAATTCACATTATAAAATCTAACATTCTAGTCAAAAAAAAAAAGATAAGATACACAGATAACAGTTACATACTTGACATGTTTGCAAGATATCTCTTAATATTTTTTTTTAAAGTAATTTTATTATGTATTGCGGATGAGATGTTTTTCGGCAGAGCATTCCAGAGTACTATTGACCTATAATATGCCAGTGAGTTTGAGAACATTTGATTTTGGTGCTGTTTTTGTTCTGATGTTACCAGAAGCGGCCCCTCTAGTGTTGTAACCATGTTCAGAAGTAATTTCTAACTGCTGAGCCAAGCTAGATGGAATTGGAAGGTGAAGAAATGTACTTGTTTCAATGTAGACAACTTGATGTGGTATGTATGGAGCAAGCAGCATCGGTCATTCAAGATCTGGGCCCTATTCCCCTTACCTGGTTCAACTAAGTCGATCAAAAGTCCCATTAGCCAGATTCAATTAACCCAATGTTTGAATCCAGGCTTTCCCTGTTCCTCGAACGCTGATTCACTCTCGTTAATTCGAACCAGACTTGATACGCAGGATAATTGCACGCTGCCGCCTCACCTGAAAAGACAGCAGGTGTCGATCGCAGAAATCCTGATTTTCTAACGGCATTGATTGATTGATTGATTGATTGATTGATTGAAAACTTTATTAACAGATTGCAGAATGGGTACAATACAGTATGGCTCAATAGCCTCACCGACAAGTTAAATGCATAATCTATAGGCTAATTTTAAGTCCCTCATTACCCCAATCAATCAGATTATATTTATTTAAATGTGCCTGCTGGCAGTAGGCTTAATGGAATGAATAATCAAATCAGATCTTGCTAGCGAAAATAATTAGTTCAACTCTTTCAGAATAAGTAGATAAAAACAAGCCCAAAGAGTATCTAATTGATACAAATTAATATATACTTACAAGGATATACAGTATGTACTGACAGTACTGTATGTGCTTAGGTATCATGTACTATATAAATACATGGTTCCCAAGGTGCAACCCCCGAAATAACGTGTCAGAGAGGCTTGGAGGCTATACAGTTTCACTATTAATCAGGTTTTAATCTGTTTCGGACATCATCCATACATGCATTGAATTGATTAACCTTTGGTTTATACCAGTGACACCAGTCATGTTAATCACCCTCTTGTTCATCATCAGATAACAGTGCTTGAACAGATAAATGCATTTTCTCAAATTCATTCATCAAAACATCAAAGGCTTGCAATTGCTCATTCATTTTCTCAAGTAATGTCCATGTCATCAAATCCGTCAAACAGCGCATCTCCTCAGACATTTTAATTCCAGTTACAATATCACAATAACGTATGAGTGACAGTGATACAATTCAACAATCCACATTCAAATTAAAATAACACGTGTCGCGACTCGCGAGCGCCGTATCCGTATAGCTATGACGTGCATTATTTACAACAAAGTAAATCCATAGGCTGAATATGATTTATTATCAGCATTTTAGGTCTATTATTTTACATTTCAAAAGCCCCCTCTAGAAAAACGAAGCACAAAAGCATAATTCAGAATGGTATAATGGGATCTGTGAGGAGAGCTGGCATTTCTTTGCGAGGGAGTGGCCAGTTTATCGAGCTAACTGAACTAAACCCTGCGCTGGACCAGGTTCAAACTTTCTGATCTGTTGCCATAGTGATTTAGACAATCGCACGTCGGGGAACCGAAAGGTCTAGCTTATGTCAAGTTATCCTGAAAATTATCCGGCTAACTCAGTTAGCCAGGTACGAGGAACAGGGCCCTGGGCAGTGGCCACATGGTCTCTAACCATGTCCGTTTTGAACAAAAGGCAAGACCTATGTTTGTGTAAAGCAGCCTGATTTGAGAGATTTTTTAGTTTGTTTTTTTAGATATCCCCATTTTTAACCCATGCGGTGAGAGGTGATCATCACGACAAAAGGGGCTTCGTAAACATGCTTTCAAATAGCTTTAAGATACAAATGGTGCATTTATATAAATAGGTATATAATAGATAGGTATCCTATACACTCTGCCACAAGCATGGTCCAGGTGGAGGGAAGCTGGGCACCAGGCCATTACCATTGTCTGTCTGCATTATATCCTTCCCTGTCAGTGTTTCTGTATATTGATGTTGTTGTATTATCAATTTAAATGTAATCAATACATTTTATTTAAAAGATCTATATTTTCTTACGTTATCTGTTTCTGTCCGAGTATGATTTTAACACATTTTATATTATTTACTTAGTAAATAACATAGTATTATTTGTTCTATTGAATATAAATGGCCCGGGTGGTAGCATTGGGGTCACATGGTTATTACAAATAAGACTCACTGCTAACAGTCATTTTAAGCTTACAGTAATAGTCACATTTCACTTTCACATCACAATATAAACAAACATCACAAAGGAGGCTTATAAGCGGCTTTGCCCCATGGGATCAAAAGTGGGGTAAATTCAAAACAGGAAATGTCAGCTGTCAGACTCGGGGTATCTGATGTTGAAGAGGCTACTTTGCCATTCATCATTTTGACAAGCCCCCAGTGGGGTTATTCCCCCTCCGCCTATGGTAAAAATTAACAGCGTTTTCCTTTCCTGATTACCAGTGTCCTTGATACCGCACAAGGGGTTAATGGGGAAATTGCATTTCACCAAAGGATTTTATGTTTTGTTAATGTTCCAATTTCCAAAAGTGAAATTGATAACAATAAATGATCCGATGTTGCAGAGAATGCAACACGCTGCATGACGCTGGTGACCTGATCTGCAATGCTAAGCTATTTGTGGCTATAGCGATTTGAACTGGGACTTATTCAAAATGCCCTGTCTTATCAAATGCATGTATATTAGAAGGCCCTGTTCATGGCACCACAGCCTGCATGAACACAGAGGAAGCTAGGAGCGATCTATTCATAGTCCATTCATTATCCTCAGGGCCGCCTGGGAGAAATGCGAGGCCCTGTGCGAAATTTAAACGCGAGGCCCCCCCCCCCCCCCCCCCCCCCCCAAAAGGTAAAAAAAAAAAAAAATATATATATATATATATATATATATATATATATATATTTTTTTATACAGTCAACATATTCGTAAATAATAGCGCTGCCCGAGACTGGGCATGATACAGTCAACATATAGCAAGAGAGAGAGCGAGAGAGAGCTCCCGTTCTACAGTCAATATACAGTGTACAGAGAGAGAGACACATTGGAAAGAAATTGAAATGCTATTTGGCCCTAAACAGAGAGTACACAGTGGCAGAATACCTAAGCACTGTGACTGAAGATCCTTGACTAGGTACAGACTCAGCGAGCACAGCCTAGCCATCGAGAAAGGCCGCCATAGGCAGACTGTGTGTGTTAGAAAGAGAGAGAGAGAAAGAGCATGTGTGTTAGAGAGAGAGCATGTATGAGAGAGATAAGCAAAGATGACCCCCTAAAGGATATTCAACTTTTAATGAAAGAACAAAACAGAAGGAAAAGATAACTTCACAAAGGCAACATGAATATACATAGATCCAAAAGGACAAAGATCAACACTTAAATCCAAAGACAAGAGGGTCTATACCAGAGAAAACAAAGCAGCAAGGAGCCAATGGCCGACAGCTAAAGGCTAGCCAGGTAGGCTACTGACACCAGGCCACACACAGCTTTGGCCAACGGCCCAACGCTACCCAAGCTACACAAACGACCAAGACAATGAATTCACACACAGCACATGTCGTATCTCCAAATGTTGTGAAGTAACATATGTTTTGCCTGGAGAAAAACATCGTTATTAACAAAACATTCGGGAGGGGAAGGAAGGAAGAGTGGGGTAATGTCATGACATTTTCATTAATCTTACCTGCACCAAGGAACGCAGGGCGAAAGGCCGCAACACAGGTCTCCACGTTCACGAAAGGCCTCTCGCTGTCGGGACAAAAATAAGCTATGGCCAGAGCCTTGTCATGGTGCAGGCCCGACTACATCTTCTGTCAAAGATGATGTCGTAGTCAGAGTGCCAGAACCCCCTGCTATTCTCACGGCTAATGTCAATGGTCGTAGTACAAGCTAACAGCTAACTCAAGGCTAACTGATAGCATCAAACGAACGTTCCCAGCCGAGCGCAGCCGGCAGCTAACGTCGTAGCTAAACAGCTAACTGGCTAACAGTTAGCTCAACCAGGCTATCGCTAACCATTAGCTAACGCAGAAGCAAGCTATGCGGCTACATACAGGTGCTGACACCAGGCCACACACCGTTAGTTACTAGTAGTACTACAACAGCTAGTCGGCCAGCTTAGCTCCAGAGAGAGAGAGAGAGAGAGAGAGAGAGAGAGAGAGTTGTCCACGGCGGGAATAGAATAGAGTTAATAGAATAGGTTAAAAACTCACCAAATGTCCAAGAGGATGGAGACAACCACGTGGAGTTGACGAAGTTCATCTGCCAAACGACCATCCTCTTCATCTTGGCTGCATGCGTTGTCTCTAGGTTAGCTAACGCTAGTTAGCCTTTAGCTAAGCTAGCTACTAGCCGACATCATCATGGCTATATCCCGACTGCATCATGACAAGGCTCCGGCCATTTGTCCCGCCAGCGAGAGGCCTTTCGTCAACGTTCCTTGGTGACCGACCGACTGATAATGACTGACCTCTTCGTCTTGGCTGGCATAACTAAGCATAATAGTCAAAAGCTGCACGCGCGAAATAGTCAAACGCAGCTGACTCATGCCGGCGTACTACACATGATGTAAGTAACCACTCCCTTCGTTGAAACCAATAGTATGTCTGCTGCAGAGCCCCAGAGCTCCAATAGTGAGTATGTCACTGCAGACCCAGGAACAAGTCAGACACATTCTACAAACGTGTCTAATGTGAAATATATAAGCATATAAGCAAAACTAGATTTTAGGTCTGTGATGAAAAAGGGCCTCGCGGGACGGGGGGCCCCGCAAAAAAAATAAAAAAATAAAAAAAACAAATAAAAAAAATAATAAATACATTTTTTTTTTTTTTTTTTTTTTGAGATGCCCCCCTTCCCGCGAGGCCCTGTGCGACCGCACTGCTCGCACACCCCCTGAGGCGGCCCTGATTATCCTATAGCTGCAGAGAGACTGGAGCAGATGGAAATGCACGTATGTCCCCCCAAAGTATAGAGAATTTAGTTGGGTGGTTTAAATGCAGCAGCTTAACTAGTACGGTAGCTTGTGCATCTGTGTTAACTAAGTTTCCCTAAGGTTTCTATGTTACAAAGCTTTAGGCACCAATGCAGGGTTGACATGATTGCTGAACTTACAGTACGTTGTCAAGGAATTTTTTTTATTATAACTTATATTGTTCTTTTTATTTTTTTTATTTTATTTTTTTTTACTTTCTTTTTCACCTGGGACATGACTTGTTGTTGCCTGACCAACAAGATGAAGAACTTTCTTACCTGATGAAACTTTGCTCAGTATTTACTATTTTCCTATAAAGAATTGTCAGGTCACAGGAAAACTACTCTGGAAACTTGTTGCGCCTTGATAGTTAGTTGGGCTCTAGAGAAATACGTTCTGAGGGAGAATGCCGATTTCTTGGCCACTGGCCACAGAACCATCAACAGAACTGGTGTGTTCTCATCCACCCTCAGCGTGCTCAAAAGTAGTGTTCTATAGTATGTCCTCCATGTGTAGCGTTGCTCGTGACGTGATTGTTTGGTCATTTGCCAACTTGCACCAAATTAATTTAACATACAATGACATTTGATTAAAAGTGTCACTGGATATCTTTCTTAACAATAACGTCTTTTCGACAGACTTGGCAATTAGTAAACCAAAATAGGCCTCTTTGCCCTTAGAATTTCCCATCCGTCTGTCTGCAATTGTACACATAGCCATTGGCTTTTTAGGCCAATCAAATGGTACTTCCCAATGATGTTCCCTCATACTGTTTAGATGATAAAGTAATGGATACTTTATTCTCCTATTTAATCATACTGTTTAGATGATAATGTAATGGGTACTTTACTCTTCTATATACAGTAATCATACTGTTTAGATGATGAAGTAATGGATACTTTACTCTCCTATATGTAATCATACTGTTTTGATTATAAAGTAATGGGTACTTTACTCTCCTATATAATCATACTGTTTAGATGATACAGTAATGGGTACTTTACTCTCCTATATAATCATACTGTTTAGATGATACAGTAATGGGTACTTTACTCTCCTATATAATCATACTGTTTAGATGATACAGTAATGGGTACTTTACTCTCCTATATAATCATACTGTTTAGATGATACAGTAATGGGTACTTTACTCTCCTATATAAAATGGTAAATGGCTGCATTTATCCAAAGCACTTCACAATTTGTTCCTCACATTTTACCCATTCATTCACACAGACAGCAGAGGCAACCATGCAAGGTACCAACCTGTTCATCAGGAGCAATTCGGGGTTAAATGTTTTGTTCAAGGACACTTCGACATGCTGCTCGAGAGGAGCAGGAATCAAACCGGGAACCTACAGATTACCGGACGACTGCTCTACCTCCTGAGCCACTGTCGCCCCCATAATCATACTGTTTAGATGATAAGGTAATGGGTTATTTAATCTCCTATATAATCATACTGTTTTTTAGATGATAAAGTAATTGGTACTCCACTTCAGCTTTACAGAATCAGAAGAGAGCAGACATAGATTATCCTAAAGCAGCCTGAAAATGCTAGTGTACAGCAAAGTCCACTAATACCAATTTAATACCTGAATACTATTTCATTACAATAACATTGTGGTACCATTTTAATATCAGCTAACATTTAGGCTGTACCATCCATAATGATTGGCTTTAGCAAGTATCATTTAAGCACCGTTTCTGTAAGGCTTAATCGACCGTGTTTAAATAACCCCTGTGTTATTTTACTGTTGCATTTTCTAATACAATTCACTGCCTGGATACTGGCTTAGTTGGTCACTCTAACCACCACCCTCACATACTGTACTATACACACAGTTGGAGTTGGAAAAAGGGGGATTATGTAAATCCCAATGGAGGTATATTAATTACAGGCATAAGCTCAAATGTATGCCCAATAAAAGAGAGTGTGTGTTTGAGTGAAATGTAAATGTATTCTGGCAGTGGACTTGGATACTGATTTGATTCTTCCCATATAGGCCTACTGGCCTTTCATCTCTGCCAACCAACCATAATCTCTGGCAGGGCAGGGGCGTTGCTAGACTTGAAACCCTGCTGGGGCTTGTGCCCCCAACACTCAACATAATATACTTAGATATAAAATAGAACTTTGAGCACACCACCGAAGAAATACCAACCATGTACATTTCAAAGGGTACGATTATATGGCTAAGCAGAAAACAAACAGTGATTATTAAATCCACCTCTCCGCCACTCTGTCACAGCGGCGGCGGCAGATAATTGTGATTGGGGGAGCTACGGGGGGAGGGGGGGGGTGGCTGGATTGTTTAAAGCAGATGCTAATGAATGCAACGAACAATAACAAATAACAGAAATGCATGTTACTAAAATGTTTAGCGTTATACACCAATGCAAGCACAATTAATTCTGTGAATATCACAATCACTTGAACAAAATGTCACTTTATAAAAATAGAAAGTCACTTTAAAGGAAGGAGGTACTAATAGTATAGTTTAGACACATTAAGAGTTAAAAATGTTAATTGTATTTAGTATATTAGTGTATATAGGAACCAGTTTCTCAGGAACTCAGCATGTATTTTTTTTACCATGCATATCTTGTGTCTTACCTATTTTATTTTTTCTATGTTTATTTTTTTCTATTCCTATTTTATTATTGTATTTTGCACAATCAATGCGGGCAAGACCACCCGCATTTCACTGTATGCCCTGGTATGTGACAAATAAACCTCTTGATTCTTGATTCTTGAATTTAGAATGAACAAATCAAATGCATACAAAAAGTTTACGACAACAAGCACGAACAAACAATCACAATCCAAATCTTAGTCACCACAGAAAGTATCTGTGGATTTACAAAATACTGTAGTTGTGAGCATAGGCGCCAATTTATGTTTCTGCCGGTTGGTGCTCAAAACAGTTGAATACCCTACGCCCAAGATAAACCTTGTGCAATAGCCATAGCCTACATGACTTGTTGCTATACAGATTTGGATGGAGTCAAACGCACACATTTCAGCACTATAGGAAATTAACAGCGACCCACACACACACACACACACACACACACACACACACACACACACACACACACACACACACACACACACACACACACACACACACACACACACACACACACACACACACACACACACACACACACACACACACATTTGAATACTTTATTTGGTTCCACAAATTATATTATAATAGCTGGGAAAGAGCAACATTTGGCAATTTGTTTGGCTTTTCTTTTAGACATTGCATCAATTCTCAGACCGCTGGTGCATTTGTATACATGGCCAAGACTTCCGAATACAAGTACACCATATCTACACCTATAGAGCAGTGGTTGGTATTTGATATACTTGTCCCGGAAAGGCCTGGTCCATGTACAGATCAAAGGTACAGCGTACTTCTATGACCAGCACCTCCCTGTGGCTGTTGTCAACAAAAACAACATCCGGTGTATCTGGTATGTTAGCAAAGACATCGTTAGTAAGGCCAAACCACTCTGGTTGCACTCTAGCATGTTTGTACATTGCTGCACTAGATGGTGATATGTTCCGTACCGCATCAGACACAATGTCCACAATACGGTCATGACGAGCAATGTACAGGTGTTTGTATGCATTACATCCGTTTGTTATGTGTGCAATGGATTCTAGGTGTTGTGAATCCTGATGGTTTAAACAGAATGGACTGTGAGTTTGAGGATACAAAATGGACAGATTGTATTTAGTGGGTAATACCTGCAGTCTTGCTTTGATGGTACATTTTTAAAACATCCTCACCAACAGCGGCGTTCTTAAACACTGAGGGCGGAATCCACAGAGAATGTATTGCGCGAAGCAAATTGCATCCGCGGAGCCTGCTCTGCGTCTGGGAGATATCCACGAAAGCACATTTCTCTATGAGATACCAGCGCAGAAACGCCCAATATGTGTGGCTCGCGAGCAGTCTGCACTCTGCACCCCTGACAGCGCTCTTGGCAGAAATGTGTGTAAAAATGTTGCGCGCTGTCAAGTTTAGCGCGCTGTCCAAAAAAAGAAAATAAACTAGAAATCAAGATGGAAAGCAGTAAAAATAAACCTGCAGTTAAAACCAAGAACGTCAAATGACACATGCCGTTCCTTCGAATGCGGAGAGATCTAATTCTGTATTTTAATCTGTATTTAACCTTTATCTATTTGATGAAGACCAGTCATTCTAATTAAATAATTTACATTATCTATCTGCCCCACTTTGTCCCACCAAAATCTGACTGTTGTCCCCCCCCCCCACTCCATCCATTAACTCAACTGGACTGTCATACTATTTATTTGCACTAGCACTATTGCACTTGGGACATTGATATTATATTATTGATATTATTATTTTGTACATGTTATATTCAGTATGTTTGTATGTGGTGATGCTCTAAACTCAATTTCGTTGGACCAACAATGGCAATAAAGATTCTATTATTTTGCATTACTCCTCTATACATTATAAAGTAAACAAAATACAATACAAAATGAACAGAATACTAAAGAAAATAGATCTTATGAGTTATGAACAGTATCTAACTTGTTCGAGAAATATAAAGCCGCATGCCAATAGCCTTCGCAACGGGTGATTTATAAATAAGGCTATAGCTGACATTTCAAATACTTGGTTCTGAGATGAGCAATACAGTAAACATTTATTTATGATATAGGTGCTGATCAGCAGTAATGCAATGTCATGATTATTATTATTCTGAAGTTATTATTTTTATTATTATTACAAAATAAAAAATTAATTAATAATGAATTAATAAGAACTCCTCTCCTTATGGAAATCTGATCCTAGATCTGCGACTAAAGCCAGGAGTCTATGCTGTGGAGACGTTATTCAGCAGCGCTAAATCGCAGTGTAGTTTCTCAGTGAACGAAAACATAAACGTTGTTATTTTGCTACCTTTACGATTAACACTTTGCCGCCCGACCTCGAGTTTATACGGGTATCGAATCCATGCGTTGTGGACATAATCACATATAGCAAGTTGTTATTGCTTTTATTCCATTTTAATAACCGGGTCAAGATCGCGGAGTGGCACTGCATATATTCCCTAGTCTGTGAATTCGAGAAGATGCAATACCGGCCAGATCCTCTTAGGGGCGCCATCGCGCTACTGCAATGTGCCCTGTGGGCGAACGGATGACTTTTTTTTTTTTTTTTCAATTGAGATTTTTAGTACCCGGATTCTGAATTGCAGATTCGAATCGCAGATTTCACCATGGAATAAGGGGATTTATCATCAGCCAATGGACATATCGATCTACCAGATGCCGATCGATAACGGGGAAATGCTCGGGGGTATCCCACCGGCTCATGGTAAGATCGTTTTCACATAAATTACAGCCGGATCAGAGCATGCTATGATACGCAACCAGCCGAGCAGCGTATGTGGCTAGTTACACGAACACTGCTATTGGTAATCAATAATAATAAACTCCCCCCCCCCGCCCCCCTCCCCCCCTTTGATGCATACATGCTTTGGGACAGTCCCGATGATATGCAGTTTGAGTTATTTCTTTAGCATCTATAAAACGGAAATGCTGTTGGATATAATGTTAGCAGCTATTAGCCATTTATCTAGCCTCCCAGAAAATATACGAGACAACATCCGCTATAATGCTTATATTCACGGCGCTATAAAATGACAACCTATTGATGAATTATTTTTTTCTTTAAAGGAAAACTCCAACATTTTGGGAAATTAGCTTATTTGCCATCTACCCTGGAGTTAGACAAGAAGATACATACCTTTTTTCTTCTCTGTGCATGCAGTAGGAGTAGGAAGACGCGCACCGTTAGTCTAGCTTAGCGTCAGTCACTGGAAGTAGGTTCCTCCATTAGCCTAGTTCCCAACGTCTTCCTACTCCTACTGCATGCACAGAGAAGAAAAAGGTATGCATCTTCTTGTCTAACTCCAGGGTAGATGGCAATTAAGGTAATTTCCCAAAATGTTGGAGTTTTCCTTTAAGCCATTTTGAAGGGACGGTTTATGAACTCAATTGACAATGAGAATGGACAGATAGCAATACTATAAAGTATAGATTTAGCTCTACAAAAAGACACTGGTCTGATTACAAAAGCTGGTCCTCAACCACTATATTAGACGGGTCCCAGCGGTCGCCAATGTGTTAATTGCTAATATTTTCATGTTGAGCTATAGATTGTGGATGAATATGCACAGAAAGGCACACCATGCAAATGTCCATGCTTTATTTGTTTTAAACGAGACGATTTAGAAATGGGCAATGGGGAAATATGTTTGCGTTGGACAGAGGGTGGAACACAAAAAAACGCCAATGACGTAACCACTACACCTCCTAGACAATTTGTTTTATTATTGTGAACGTACACTTTTGTCCAGTGCTTTTGTAAGGTGCACATAAAGGGCACAGTGATATCACATGGATATATATATAGCTGTTTTTATACATTTCTGTTAGGGTAGCATTAACTTGAGCCCAAGAGCAGAACACAGGGAGAGGAGAATGGGGCGGTTTGGGTTGTTTAATCCAAAGGTACCATGCAGACAGAGTTATAGAATGTACAGGATTGTGCGACAGGTGCGAGCAGGAGCACTCCTCGTGATTTACAGGAACGTCCAGGCGGGTGGTGTCTCGGGAGACAGCGTAGACCGAGCGGCAGGCGATCCTGGGCACAGGGAGACAGGGTTAGGAGTAGGACAAGGCAGGGAAACAGACAGAGTAGCAAGTAGGTTACGTCCTTGTACCTGGTAGGTGTAGCAACACTCGGACATGGAGTGGCAGGAAACCCAGGTCTCTTGTCAGGGCTGGTGATGACCTGATGAGTCTCAGGTGCGTCGATTGATCCCAGGTGACAGCGTGTGGAAGCTGGGGTAGGGAGCTGCCCATATAAGGGCGTGGAAGCAGCAGGAGAGAGAGAGGCCCTGGCCGTGATTGTAACACATTTCAATATTTGATTGCTGCATATATGAAATTTGACCATCGACAAAGAATGACCGGATGTGATGTCATTACTGGGGGAGGGGGCTTAGGGGGGGCTCAGCATTTTTCAGGTGGAGCTTAAGACCCCGCTAGCCCCTCCCCCACAACACAGACGTCTGTGGCAACATTGAAATGAAAAGGTGCTACATCTCTTTGCCAGAGGTGCAAAAGAGAAGGCATACTCAACACTCTCTCTACCTTTATTTAGCCAGATAAAACATTAAGAACAGGTTTTCTTATTTGCAATGTCGATCTGGTACCAATATACAGTATTTAAATCAACACAACATGGAGCCTATAATTCCCTTGTTACACCTCAAGTTTCAAGTTTCAAGTTTCTTTAATAGTTGTCATACAGAAGTACAGAATACTTTCATACAAAATGCTTCTTACTGTTACGCTCCAGAGACTGTGCTAGACAAGATAGTATCAAATAACATAGTATAGCATGTAGTTTAGAAGAAGAAAATGAGGTCACAGTGTTCGGTATAGACATATGTACAATGTTCTGAGTTACCATATAATATACAATACTATGCAGTGTACTAATGTACAGTACTATATAGTGCAAAGCATAAATGGGATGAGGTACAATTTAGGTACAATTTACAGTAAGGTGTACGAGTTGTAGTGCAATCCTTCATCAATAAATATAAAGTGTGGGGAGTGGGTGCTACAGTGTGTTTGTTTAAAGTGGGTGTGTGCTATAAAGTGTGTGGAGTGGGTGCTACAGTGTGTTTGTTTAAAGTGAGTGTGTGCGTGTGGATGTGTGTGCTATGTGCGTTTGGTGGTTGTTGTTGTGTAGGGGAGGATCTATGGTGGTTGTTGTTGTGTAGTGTTCATTCATTGTTCGTTTAGCAGCCTGATGGCCTGGGGATAGAAGCTTCTTCTGAGTCTTTCTGTGCTCGCCTTGAGACTCCGGTATCGCTTGCCTGACCGCAGCAGTTCAAAGAGGCAGTTGTTCGGGTGACTGGAGTCTTTAATGATTCTCTTAGCCTTGCCCTTGCAACGCTTGTTGTAAATGTTCTGGAGGGTGGGGAGCCCCCCTCCAATTGTGCGTTCGGCTGAACGTGTCACTCTTTGTAGTCTGCTTCGGTCTTGTGCAGTGCTATTCCCAAACCAGGAGGTGATGTTGCCGGTCAAGATGCTCTCTATTGTACATGAGTAGAAGTTCTTAAGGATCTTCTGACTGACTTGGAACTTCCTTAGGCGCCTGAGGAAGTAGAGGCGTTGTCGTGCCTTCTTCACAACACTGTCAATGTGTGTGGTCCATGTCAAGTCCTCGGATATGTAGGCTCCGAGGTACTTAAAGCTGTTGACTCTCTCAACCGGTGCCCTGTCGATGCTGAGGGGGCTGTAGTCCTTGACCCCCGACCTCCTGAAGTCCACAATCATCTCCTTTGTTTTGCTGACGTTCAGGGAGAGGCTGTTTTCCTGGCACCATCCCGCCAGGACCTTGACCTCTTCCAGGTAGGCCCTCTCGTCGTTGGCAGAGATCAGGCCCACCACCACTGTGTCGTCAGCAAATTTGATGATTGTATTGCTACTCCGCTGAGCCACACAGTCGTGTGTGTACAGGGAGTAGAGGAGGGGACTCAGAACACAGCCCTGGGGGGCCCCTATGTTGAGGGTGATGGATGAGGAGGTGCAGTTGCCTGCTCTCACCACCTGGGGTCTGCCAGTCAGGAAGTCCAAGACCCACTGGCAGAGGTCATAGTTCAAGCCCAGGTCCCTGAGCTTGGCTATGAGTATGGAGGGGACTATGGTATTGAATGCCGAGCTGTAGTCGATGAATAGCATTCTCACATAGTTCCCCTGCCTCTTGTCCAGGTGTGATGCTGCTGTGTGCAGCACATGGGCTATGGCGTCCTCCGTGGACCTGTTGGGGCGGTATGCAAATTGCAGGGGGTCCATGTTGATGGGGAGGGAGGAGCAGATGTAGCCCTTTACTAGCTTCTCAAAGCACTTCATGGCTATGGAGGTGAGAGCTACAGGGCGGTAGTCGTTGAGGCAAGCAGGCTTGGATTTTTTGGGTACAGGGATAATAGTGGACTTCTTCAGGCAGGTGGGGATGACAGCCTGTTCTAAGGACAGGTTGAAGATGTCAGTGAATACTGGGGCCAGTTGGTCGGCACAGACTTTTAGGACGCGGCCGGGGATGCCGTCCGGACCTGCTGCCTTCCTGATATTCACTTTTTTAAAGGTCCGCCTCACCTCATGCTCTGTTACCCTGAACACTGCGCCTCCATCAGCAGCCGACCCCCCCCCCCCCCCCCTTGCCGTGGCTTGTGAGCTGATGTTGTTATTACCAGCATCAAACCTCGCATAGAAGGTATTGAGGTCATTTGCTAAGGAGATGTCACTGTTCAGTTTGAGGGAGGCGCCTTTGTAGTCTGTCATCGTTTTGAGCCCCTGCCACATAGCTCTAGAGTCAGCTTGTTCAAACTGGAGTTCAATTTTATCCTTGTAGCGCCGTTTGGCCTCTGACACTGTCCTCCTTACGTTGTATCGCGCCACCTTGTGGTCATTCATGTTGCCTGCCACTAGGCCGTCGTTGTATGCTTTGGTGCGCTCTCTCAGAGCTTCACGGACGGATTTGTCTACCCAGGGTTTTTGATTTGGGTAAACTCTCATTTTGGTAGTGGGGATTGTTTCTTCCACCATAGTACAAACATAGTTCAGCACTGTTTCCGTGTAGACATTAATGTTATCTGTGTCGCGGAACACATTCCAGTCTTTGCAGTGAAACGCAGACCGGAGCGTCTCCTCTGACGTCAAATCCCATTTCTGCACCTCTCGCGAGACTACAGGAGTACTTTTGATTCTCTGTTTGTACATTGGTGAAAGAAAGATTGACGCGTGATCTGATTTACCAAAGCCACTATCAGAATGAGCCTTGTAGCCACCTTTAAATTGCGTGTAACAGTGATCTAGGATGTTACCGCCTCTGGTGTTGCAAGTCACATGCTGATAGAAGTCAGGTAATACCTTTCTCAGATTGGCGCTATTGAAATCACCCAGAACCAAAATGGCGGCGTTAACGTTTGCCGCTTGTATTCTATTTACCTCGTCGTGGAGTCTGGAGAGCGCGACGTTGTTCCTGGCTTGCGGTGGAATATACACTCCGATCAGGATGATCGCCGTTAACTCCCTCGGGAGGAAGAAAGGACGACACTTGATGGTTATATATTCCAGGTCTGGGCAGCAGTGGCTCGATAGTTCCTTCACGTTGCCTGGATCGCTCCAATTGTTGTTCAACATGAAGGCTATTCCACCTCCACGCTGTTTGCCGGATTCTGCTGTTCTATCCTTGCGGTGAATGAAGAAGTGATCGGCCGGTTGGATAGCGTGGTCTGGGACTTCTGGCGCCAGCCACGTCTCGATGAAGCAGAGAACGTTACAGTCCCTAACGTCTCTCTGGAATTGAATCCTTGCTCGGATGTCGTCTAGTTTATTGTCTATTGATTGTACATTGGCTAGCAATATACTGGGTAGTGGTGTCCTGTGCCGCCTGGTTCTCAGCCTGTTACGGACTCCAGCTCTCTTTCCTCGCCGTCTGGGTCCTTTGTCCCTGGGGGCGAGATCCGGTCCTGATGTCCTCAAGATCTCAACAGGCCATTGTTGCGGTTCAGAGAGCTGATCCAGAGAGTAATCCAGTCGGTAAGTTTCCCGTAATCCAATGTCTATAAGTGACTGACGGTCATACACATTAAATGCACCTACTGTTGGTACAGACAAAACTCTTAAAACTATAAATATTAACAAAAGTATGCACAGTCTCGACGGAGCGCACAGACAGGCAGCCGGTCGTAGCGGCGCCATCTCTGTCTCTTTCTTTGACGTTATCCGACTGGTGTCTAACTCTGTGTAACCAGTACCCTGGGTCAGATGAGAAAGCAACACGTGTCAGAGCTGCTCTCTAGGTGTGCTAGAGAGAACATTATGCTGCATATATGATCAACATTGATGAATTTTAGACAAACATATTCTCTGGGTTGTGCCGTGGTGGTGTATGCTGTTTTAAAATGACCCATACGTCCTGACTCATGACACCTGCTGGTTTGCCGGCGCTGGTGAGCACCCGGTTTGTGTGTGTGCCAAATATATAGGCTAGTATGGTTCTACTAAACCTATAGGAGGTTGTTTATTTATACAAGCTATCCTCATTGTCAGATGCTCACGCTTTGTCATGCTCTCTGCCCGTCTGATACGCACCAGGCTTTCATCTAACTCAAATGTAAACCCATCCGTGGCCAGAAGAAAAATACTGTTAGACCTAACCATAACCTAGCAAGTACCTTAACACATTCGGGGCCAACCACGTATATACACGTTTCAGATCCAACGCTTGACGGCCAACCACGTATATATACGTGGCAAGGTTGTTTTGGCTTTTATTCCATTTTAATATCCTACTCAATGTCACCGAGCGGCACTGCAGATTTACCCTACTCTTGGAATTCGGAAAAGTGCATTACCGGCCAGATCCTCGTAGGGGCGCTGTCTCGATAATGCAGTGTTCCCTGTTACAGACCGGTGTTTTTTTTTTTTTTTTATCTTGAATGGACTTTTCTGTTAGCCTAAAGCTATGCGTGTAGCCGATCACCTAGAATCGTTTTTGGGACGCTGAATTCAGTGTGCAGTAAAGGAATATAGCATCAGCCAATGGACATATGGATCTACCAGATGGCGATTGATAACTGGGAAATCCTTTTTGCAGTCAAACCGGGCACAGGTAAGAGCTTTTTCTTACATGCTGATCAGGCCTTGTTATCATACCCAACCAGCCCGTCAGCGAATGTGGCTACTGAGGCTAATGCCGTTATTGGTAATCAATAATCATAAACGACATCCCCCGCCCCCCCCCCCCCTTTCATGCATTCATGGTGGACCATGATACTGACAATATGCATTTTCAGTTTTAGCTCTAGCTTGTCTATAGCCGAAACGCTATTAGCTTAGCACCCCATATCTCGCGTTCCAGGAAATACCCCAGAACATTCTGCTATAACGTTCATACTCAAGACGCTATAAAATGGGAACGTTTTGATGAAATTTTTTTTTATTGAAGGCATATTGAAGGGACGGTTTATAGTGTCAATTGACAATGAGAATGGACAGATAGCAATAATATAAAGTATAGATTTAGCTCTACAAACAGCCTCATGCACAATGAAAGGTTATTATGAAAAGCTGGCCGTATAGAGTGGGCCCCGTCTAATCCCAATGGCCCTGAATGTGTTAACCTATAACCATAACCTATCCCTAACCATAACAATAACCATAACCATAACCATAACCATAACCATTACAATAACCATAGCCATAACCATAACCATAACCATAACCATAACCATTAACGTTAACCTTAAAGGTGCTATAGATAGCGTTGAGCCACTAGATATCCAGTGTCGGGAAAGTTCACTTTCTATATGAACTAGTTCAAATCACAGTTCACAATTTTTTAAATGAACTAGTTCAGTTCATAGTTCATAATAAAAAATTTTGAACTAAAGTTCATGGTTTCAAAAATGAAATAATTTTAATTATTTTTAGTTATTTTTTGAATATATTTTTTTTTATAGATTTTTCACATACAGTTACTTACATTACAAAAACACACATTGGGACAAGGGGGGGGGGGGGGGTCCTCCAGTTCATCTCTATGCCATCATCCACACCATAAGCAAACAAAAAGAAAAACAAGCAAAAAGGAAAGCAAACCAAGACAGGCACTGTACAGTATTGCACTTGCCTCAAGCCATTCACATGTAGACATTACATATTTATTTGTTCCTATCCTAGGTCTGTCCATACAATGGGGCACTGGGCCTTTTTTTACTTTCGTCTTGTTTACATCAGGGTCCCCCATTTTCAATTCATCATAACATATATGACTGAGCTGTACTGTACTGTACCAATTCTGCAATATGTTAATAAAGTGTTCAATCAATCAATCAATCAATCACTTGGCCCCAGAACATGGATAAACACTTAGATTCCCAAAAGTAGTGATAGACTGTAGGTACCCAGGTCTGTTTGACATTTTGAACATAAAGGAGATATTGAACGGCCCATTTTGTTAGTTCTTTTTTCAATACGTTGCTGCAAGCTATTATTTGTAAAAATGATTGAACCACAGACAGCAATCGGAATACTGGCATTTCCATAACGCTTTGCTGCCGCCCATTCAGTCCTCACTAGTAGCAGCTGCAGCTTTCATCTCTACAGTATATTTTCAAAAACATGAGGAAAAAACTTTGCTTGAATTGTCTTTATTATGAAAACTAAAACAGGACGTTTGCATATTCTCAATGTTGCTGTCGATGTACGGACTTGCTTCTTCAAACCGGGTGGACAAAGTTTACAGACAAACGTTAGATTGTTTCCGTCTGAGTCAGTACTGACTTTAACGTTAAACTCTTTTAAATGCTCATACGCCGACGTCTAGAGATAGAGTCTGACTCTGAGCGAGTGCTGCTCTCGACCTGCTGCTGCAGCTCTCGGCTTCTGCAGCTCTCGGCTTCTGCAGCTCTCGGCTTCTGCAGCTCTCGGCTTCTGCAGCTCTCGGCTTCTGCAGCTCTCGGCTTCTGCTCGCAGACTCCGCTGGTCCACTGTTGTTGTGAGGAGGAGTCTGATGACGTAGCAGGGGGTGACAGGCGCGTTGCCAGATCGGGTGGATTTCCGCATAATTTTGAAGCGCTGTTTACGGTGTGTTTTAACTGGGTTTTCGGCTGAAATGCATATGAAATCTGGCACATCTTTGAACAGCGTTATAATAGAGTGCTGAGAATGAACGCACTTTTGAACTCCGTTACACAGCGCTGAGAATGAACGCGTTCTCAATTACGTTCATTTAGCGGATATACAGTACGTTCAGTTCAAGTTCGCCCAAAATACGAACGCGTTCATGAACGCTCGTTCATTGAACGCGTTCAGGTACATCACTGTAGATATCCCACTAGAGCGGGAGCTTGTCAGTGTGTCTCAACTAGCAGCACGTTTATCCAATCAGATGCATTCCACGTGGGGGAAATGGGACGTAGGGAGGGGATGCATGCGTGCAACATGTAAACAACAACATACATTTTGGACCTGCCAAGATTTGTAAAATGATAAATTATCATGAATCGATCATTTATTTGGGAGAAAAGCAATGCTTATTCTGCACATTTCTAAAAGCTTTGTGGATGTATCCTTTTTAAAATGTTGTATACATATACAATTTGTATCTATAGCCCCTTTAACCTAACCATAACCATAACCATAACTCATTCTGCGCCAATCACAGAAAAAGTCGGGTTAACTCGCCAACCGTTCAGCGGCAATCACAAGAAAAGTCGGGTTTTAATCGTTATTTCTTTTATTAGCTATATCCATTCATTCTTCATCCATCCAGCCCGATGTTATCATTGGGAATGGGTCTGATCTTGCAAAAGGGCAAATACCGCCGCCTACGCTTTCCGGCCGGTATTGGGCTCCATTAGAAATGATGTAGTTTCTTTTCTGGGCTGATCTGAGCCGTGCGGGCGAGGTTTAAATACTCCGGCAGGACGAGCGCTTACAACGATACATCTGCGAGGCTGGTCCCCCCCCCCCCCCCCCCCCCCCCCCTTCAAATGCAATGCCGGACAACGTGGGACGGACCTCCGCGAGCAGTATTTGGAATGGCGATCAGATAATTGGATTATTTTTTTTGCATTACATCAAAGACAAGGTAAGAACACTATATATCAAATCTTGCGTTGATCTGATATTTCTTTCTCCCGCGATCGAAGCTGTGTGTGTGTGTGTTGTGCTTTTTACCGTTGGCTGCCGTGGGGGGGGGGGCGAGCACCCCGCTACAAGCCCCATTTCATTCTTGCATGAGGAAGGATAATAACGATAATCTAGCGTTGATTTCAGGAAGATTCGATAATCAGGTGAAAAATTACAACGTGATAAGTGGATTCCACTCAAACGCTATTATCGCGTCTTTTCCTGGGATTACTAAGAATCACCAAAACTATACTCATATTCAAAATGGTATAAAACGGAAATGTATCTGTTTTTTGCATGTTGACCAGAAGCAACTCACTGACAATCGACAGTGTTATTACTAGACCCATAGCTATAATATAAGATATATTTTAAAGGAAAACTCCAACATTTTGGGAAATTAGCTTATTTGCCATCTACCCTGGAGTTAGACAAGAAGATTCATACCTTTTTTCTTCTCTGTGCATGGAGTAGGAGTAGGAAGACGCGCATGGTTAGCCTAGCTTAGCGTCAGTCACTGGAAGTAGGTTCCTCCATTAGCCTAGTTCCCAACGTCTTCCTACTCCTACTGCATTCACAGAGAAGAAGAAGGTATGCATCTTCTTGTCTAACTCCAGGGTTCCCAAAATGTTGGAGAGTTAAGATATATACCTTTTTCTTCTCTGTGCATGCAGTAGGAGTAGGAAGACATGCACAGTTAGCCTAGCTTAGCATCAGTCACTGGAAGTATGTTCCTCCATTAGCCTAGTTCCCAACGACTTCCTACTCCTACTGCATGCACAGAGAAGAAAAAGGTATGTATCTTCTTGTCTAACTCCAGGGTAGATGGCAAATAAGCTAATTTCCCAAAATGTTGGAGTTTTCCTTTAAGCACTCGCAAATTTCGCAGTCTCCCCATTGATTAAAGCGATGGCGTTCTAGCCAGAAGGTAGACAGCGACCCCTGGTGCTGAATGAGTTAACCTAACCAAGAACAACAACAACAAACAACAAACAAGTAGGTATGGGTAGTGTAGAGGTAAAAGCACTTGCCTAATAGTGCAGAGACCCGGTTTCAATCCCCGGCAGTGGTAACGTTACTTATACAGTAAACTATTAGACACTACGGAGAGCACAGAGGGACATACAGATGGGAGATAACAGCCTTCTGAACCTACTTGTAGGCTTAATAGGTCCCTAACCCATACTCGGGATATATGTGTGCTGACAGTCAAACCGCGTGGCACGGTTGGCATTGACAGTGGTGCGGCTTACTGTAGTCTAGTCTAGTCCGAATAAATGCATTATAGTGACCCCCTCCCGACCCTGTTCCAACCTCAAGACTCAAACCCTGAATCACAAAGGCCCCCAGGTGGTACAATCCCACCCCTATCCCCACCTCAAGACTCAAACCCTGACTCACAAAGGCCCCCAGGTGGTACAATCCCACCCCTATCCCCACCTCAAGACTCAAACCCTGAGTCACAAAGGCCCCCAGGTGGTGCGATCATCGGCTGATTTGATAAGATCTACTGCGGCTCAGTCTTTAGGGTTCGTTTTATGACAGACGTTCCAAGGATTCCATTAACGCCATCCATGTCGTAGTGGCAGATGAGGGAATGAGGAAATGATAGATGTTTTAGGTGGAGGCTAAAGACATTACAACTTTTAATGGCAACATATGGCACTGTCGTGAAAGATTATGCCGTGCATCATCCGTGCATCATCCCGTGCATCATCCCGTGGACATGCCAGAGCTCGGAGAGTGAGATCCAGGAAAAGAAAAAGGAAGAGAATGACATTTATTCATGATACTCATCTTTTTTCTTTACCTTCTGCGCCATCGATCTTTGACCGATTTGGAAGGAGAAAGAAATCTATCCTTGCCTGCCTGTCAACCTGTCCACCAAGTTTCAAATCATATTGCGGTTACAGACTAGAGAGGAAAAGAGAGACACACACACACACACACACACACACACACACACACACACACACACACACACACACACACACACACACACACACACACACACACACACACACACACACACACACACACACACACTCACTCAATCACAATACCCCCTTGTGCTTTGTGCGGCGAGAAAATCTTGTTTTCGCGAGTATACACTTAATGACCCATGACCCCTAAAACACAGCCGCGAGCGAAAGGCGCGGCAGGACCGTAGCCGAACGCCGTCCGCCTCACTCCAGCGCCCCTGTCAATAGGCATTGTTGTTGTTCACAATGGCCACTCACAGCACGTGTAGGAACACAAGCCACATCGAGTCTCTCCACGCGCTGGACGCGGACCTCATAGAAATACATTGCGAGAGATTCGCTTGCATCCCCAGAATGCATTCAGGAAAAAAACATGAGCTTTGTTTCGTCTGCTCTGCAGTCAACTTCTCGCGTCTGGCAACCCTGCCCTGTATAGTTTGTTCCAGGTGCGAGAAGGAAATGTAATGTTTGGAAAAGAGTAGAGTCTTTATATCCATACTCTATTTACGCCGATTCAACACAAAATAAGAGCCACACAATGTTTTACCCGTGGAGATGCATGTGGGAAATCGAGTTTAACTACCGAACCTGCATGCTGTGGGCTCATGCTAGCCTGGCATACGTAGGCCGTTGTTAGAACCTTGAGAGTTTTCCCTCTGTAAGTCCGCTGGCATCCAAAGGTGAAGCTGGCCTTGTTTAAAATGACCTGCTGTGACGTATTGTATGTCTATTATCACAGTGTCATCAATCATTTATACCCAGAGCAGGTCAGATACCTAGAGGTGTTTAAACATTTTTATAAAAGGACATCCAGGCCTCAACTTTAACGTTCATCTGCTTTTTATTTTAATATATATATATATATTTTACTACATTTATACTGCAGTACAAGGTCAGTACAGTTTATATGTCAAGAATGATCCATTGATATTAATTTTGCTGTAGGGGGGGAAATGTATTTTGCATCAGAGTGGTAATTCATCTATATGGAACAGGCCTGACCTAAGGCATATAACATTCATATAATTATATAATATTTTATTCCAGTCGGGGTTTTCGGTGAACTTGTCAAGTAAAGAGGAAGCAACTTGTTTACCAGTAAGTCCGAGGAGGAAGATGTATCATAGGGCACAAGTAAGGCATATGGAAAATCCTAGAGGGAAAAAGAGCAAAAACACTTTAATTACTACTAGGCTTGTTTATTTCTGAATTTCCAGGTTAAATTATTTACTTTGATTTAGAAAATGTATTTTAATAAATTGACACACCGCTTCAACCACTATGTCACCTGATGACACCATTGCATCCAGGAATGATTAATGGCAATTAATTATAATTGTTCTGAAGGATCAGATTAAACCGAATATATATATTTATTTATATATATATATTTAATTGTATTTGTATATCCCCTGATATCCCTTGTATATTCCTTGTACAATATGCATTGAATATCCCTTCTAGTCTACTGAACATCCCATAATAGTCTCCATTCTACCATTGGACGAGACCTTGGTGCCAGGTCGCCATACCCCTCAGACCAAGTTCAATCGTACCGCTCAACATGTATGGACAAGTCCTAGTTCCGCGTAGGAATATGTCTACCGCACCACTAATGGTACTATTTGTTCATAGTGCGTATATATACTGCGCTATTAAAGTAGAACTTTCTTTTAGTCCAGTTCCTTACCCTCCAACAGAGTGACAGACGCAAAAGCCTCCCCGCGAACCACGTGTGGGCAGTAAGGCCAATTCGGCCCAGTATCGGCATTGAGACATCGTGTATATTAATATTTGAATAGTCATATTTGGCACTATATCGTCGAGTTGGACGTATTCTATTAAGCTAATAATAGTCTATTCATATATAGTGCCTCGTGCGGTAAGAGTTCTATAGTAATCAGCACCCCCATCGTTTCGGGCATCAGCTGGACGCTTATCCAGGGTGGTTGACCCCACGTGAAGCTGCACCCGAGGAGCTCCAGGCCAAAGAGCGAGTGGACCTGTATATTGGATTATTCTACCGACGACGGCTAGCCTTCCCCGGCTTGGATTATGCTTTGAGTACTTTGATTATTCTATGGATAAAGGCCAACACTGCGGTGTGTTGGAAATACCCCCCCCGGAGAGGACGACAGGTGAGACGGCGCTCTGCACAGTGAGGTCGCCTCACGTCTCTCCGTCGTGGACCGGAGGACGCCGGCCACAGAGGGTCCAACTGCATTCATCTGTGGATCGAGGATCGTTGGGCACCGTGTCGCACAACTGTGGACTCTCCCAAGATACCCTCGGCCAGACGGGATCCAGCCAGTGACTCTCTAACCCCCCCCCCCCCCCCCCCCTCCAGCTGTCCTACAAGCAGTCGGAACCTTCCCCTAGTGTATCCAGCTATATAATCATTCAAGTATCATCGCTATTGTTCCCTAAATATTCCAGGTTGTATATTTGCTTCCTGCGCAATCAGAGATTGGACATTCGATATTGATCTACCTACGAATACTCATTTGCCATAAAAGTGCATACTATTTCAAATCATAAATGTAATTAAGTGATCGTTGTACATACCTTTTGCTATGTATTAAAACTCAAACTTTCGATTTGGTACATTTGTGTTGGATCCGTTTATCAGGTGGGAGTGTTCAACATATTCACACCTAGTACTGGGTGGCCAGAGTCTAAAGTACAAGAGGTAGTGGTAGTAAGTATCATATCTAACCATACAGTCAGGGAATTGTACCCCTCAGTTACAATTGGTCCTTCGAGCCGGAGGGTAATCAGTGTAATATTAATATAGTGTTATTAATATTAAAATGGCCTATGATGAACACTCCACGAAATGATCCTCCTAACCAACAACGCCCGCGGCGCAAACGACAGCTCCCTCAGTACCTAGAGGCTTACGCTGTCAGTCAACAACCTAGTCTTCTACCAACAGTAAACGCGGTAAAACTAGAAAGTAAAATTATGTCTAACCCCAACGACCAGGCTACCCCGACCATAGAGGCCCCTATGGGTTCTAATGTAACTGACCAAGCTCACGGTGGGGACCAGGGGGAACCAGACATGACTTTACACCCCGCCAATACCGAAGAAGTAGTCCCCGACGAGTCCCGGGAGGAAGACAACACTACCGAGAGAGAACTCGGCACGGAAGAAGATGAGGAGAGCACCGTGGAGATAGAGCTCCAAGACTCCGCACGGAGTACCCCAAGGGACGGCTCCCCTATACAACCGTCTTCTCCCAGCGAGTCAGAGAGGACACTACAGCAGGCATTCCTCGTCAGCCTGAAAGCCTCTACTGAACGCGATAGACTCCAGGGTGAACGCGATCGATTGCAGATACAGCAACGGAGCGAAGAAGAGCACATACGCCTGGAAATAAGACGCATTCAGATGGAAGAGAATATGGCAAGAGACCGGGCCGACGCCCAGCGCGCCGCCACCGGTGCCCAGAGAGAATCGGATCTCACCAAGCGCGAAGCCGAGCGCGACAGAGCACAAGCGCAACTAATAGAACAGCTGATCAGAAGGACAACACCCCCTCCCTCCACCAGAGGCTCCAGGAACTCGTCTAGACATCCCTCCAGGGCGGCATCCCCTAGCCGAGTAAGCGACCCTGAACTTGACCAACAGACGAGGTCTATACCCCCCGCAGACCCCCTTCCCCAACCGGTCCAAGCGAGACCCAGCCACCGGGAAGGAGCAGCATACACTGCGGAGAGGCTAAATCAGAGACTACAAGCCCTGGATGACCTAACGGAAGACGAAGAGGAAGAGGAGGAGAACCACGCCCGACGACAGCACAGTACTCTACCGGACCAGGAGGTCCAGTACAGCCCAGGCTATACCCCCGCGGAGCTGCGCTACAGACCCCCGACGCTATTCACGGGTGAGCACGACGCACGACCCGCACCGAGGAACAGCACCTGGACCAGCGGGCCATGGTACACAGCCGGTACCAGCCCACGTCAAGGAGCAGGAGGAGACTCGCCTAGGAGGCCTCTCCCCCAACGCTCGCCGATGTATCAACAATCCGCGTCATACATTGGCACACCTATGGTACCAGACTTCACCCAGGAGAACCGGGCCCAGTATACGGAGCTCTGCATGTGTCTGGAGACAATGTTGGTGGATGTCATTGATGAACGCCATAAATACGCGATACTACTGAAGCATTTAAAGGTACCCCGCGCGCACAACATAGCGCTCGCCTACGCCACTTCCACGACCCCATACACCGCAGCGCTGGTAGAGTTGGACCAGAGATATGGACGTATATGGGATTACGTGATCCAGGAGATCAGGCACATCGACCGCCTACCCCCAGCAACAGACAATCGAGCACTGGACGACCTGTCCATCAGAGTGCAGTCCCTGGTAGGGATGCTGGGAGCGCAGAGGGAAAAGGGTAGGCATGAACTATACGCCAACTCAAATGTAGAGAGGATCTTGGAGAAGCTACCGCCCGCCCGACAGGAGCGCTTTAGGCGGCAGAGAGACCACCGAGACCCTAATGGCCCCGAACCGAACCTCCTCGATCTAGCCGACTTCCTGGCGAGAGAAGTCAGCAGCTTACGGCTAGATACATTCGGACGGAGCACCCCTGGCTCCAGAGAAGGAACCAGGAGACTAAATGATGGAAGAAGATCGGTGACTGTCATGCACCAATCGGAGTCAGTGCCAAGCAGTAGGAGCCACAGTACCCCCTCAAGAAAGGAGAAGTGGAAGATAGTGTGCCCCTACTGTGAGAAAGAACACTGGCTGTCACAATGTGACTCATTCCCCAAGATGAATGCGGAGGAAGCGAGTCAATGGATAAAGTCCAACAGACGCTGTTTTCGCTGTGCGCGATCACACATGGCAGCCGAATGCCGCTTAAAGAAAAGGTGCAGTCGGTGCGATGGAGCCCATCTGGACATACTCCACGACAGTAACAGACGGCGGCCTCCACCCGCACCATCAAGCAGCAAAGCAAGCGTCATGTACATCGACCCCGCCAGCAGTAGCGGAGCCAGAGTGCTCTTAAAGGTAGTCCGTGTGACATTGAGCTACCAGAATAAAGTCATGGACACTTACGCCGTCCTTGATGACGGGTCAGAGAAGACCCTTCTGCTCGCGTCCGCTGCGGCCCAGCTAGGGCTGCGGGGGAGCGAAAACCAAATGACAATTCGGACAATAAGAAGAGATTTGAAAACGATAAAGGGCGAGAATGTCTCATTCTCTATCGCAGCAAGCGGCCAGCCCGAGCGACGGTACAGGATTACAGACGCTTTCACCAGCCAAGAAATAGGACTGTCGCGGTACACATACCCCGTAGCCAAGCTGATGGAGAAATATGTACATCTACGCAAGCTACCGATCCCACTCATAGACGGTGCTACCCCGACACTGTTGATAGGCTCCGACCATGCAGACCTCATTGTCCCGATAGACCGGGTTCATACCGGACCCAGAGGCTGTCCTGCAGCAGTCGAGACCCGCCTAGGATGGACTCTCCAAGGCCCACTCGCCAAATCTCTCAACCGAACCACAGCCACTAGCTGTCTCCACTCCCGAGTCACAGAGGGAGACACCGCACTCCTGCAGCATGTAGAGAGGCTATGGACCTTAGAACAAATGCCCTTTAGGAACGAAAAGAAAGACATTCGCTCTAAAGACGACATCTACGCCATGAACCTCCTCGAGACGGGAACAAAGAGAGTCCCAGTCAGCGGCGTGTTGAGATACGCCACGCCACTCCTGCGGCGGGAAGGGATGCCTACCTTTCACGCAAAGAAAGACGCCACAGAGCGGTACCTACTAAACACAGAGCGGCGCTTAGCCAAGGACCCCGCCCAAGAAAGTGTATACCGCGCTGAGATTGAGAAGCTCATCACAGCGGGACACGTCACAAAGATTGACATTAAAGAGGCCGACCAGACGACTGAATCGTGGTACGTGCCCCACCACAAGGTTCATCACAACGGCAAAGACCGCATCGTGTTTAACTGCAGCTACCAGATCGGATCCCAAAATCTGAATAAAGAGCTATTGCCCGGTCCTACACTCGGCCCCTCCCTACTAGGCGTACTACTCCGCTTCCGCCAGGACAAGGTGGCTATCAGCGGGGATATCAAAGGGATGTTCCTGCAGGTGAGATTAGTAGAGGAGGACAAGCCCCTGTTGCGGTTCCTATGGAGAGAGAGGCCAGGAGATGAGCACCCAGCCATCTACCAATGGGAAGTCCTCCCTTTCGGAACTACATGCAGCCCATGCTGTGCTACATTTGCACTACAGAGACATGTCGCAGAGGACCCAGCAGCGGACGAAGAGGTCCGACACAGTGTGAAGAACAGCTTCTACGTAGATAACTGTCTACAAAGCGTTTCGACCCACGAAGAAGCCGAGGCTCTCCTACTTAAACTCCGCGCCTCTCTGATCAAAGGCGGCTTTGATCTCAGGCAGTGGGCCAGCAGCGATCCGCACGTACTGCGCAGCCTCTCCTCCGAGGACAAGGCAGCGAGCAGCGAGACCTGGATGGCCACAATCCCAGGAGAAGCCCAAGAGATGACACTAGGACTAGTGTGGCGCTTCAAAACAGATTCGCTCCACTATAGACACAAACCCCCGACCACGGAGCAGGGAAGGTCGACGGCAATACCGACCACCAGACGGAGTGTGTACAGAACACTCGCCCGACAATATGACCCGTTAGGATGTATACTACCGTACACCACCAGGGCAAAGATGATTGTACGAGCATTGTGGGACAAGGACCAGGGCTGGGACGACCCCATTCCCGCACACCTTGCATCCACCTGGAGAGAGTGGGAGATGGAACTCCACTCACTCCCAGGCGTTAATATACGCCGAAGCTACTTCCCACCCACGGTGAGGCCAGAGACATGTAAAATGGATATACACGTCTTCAGTGACGCCTCCGAGGTCGCCTACGGATCAGTAGCCTACTTGCGGGCCCAAGAAGAGGGGGGAGAGATCTACACAGCATTCATCCTCGCCCGCTCGAGAATAGCCCCACGCAAGCAACAGTCTATCCCACGCCTAGAGCTCTGCGCAGCCCTCGCAGGAGCGCATCTAGCCACGCTCATCCAACGTGAGCTCACCATTCCGGTGCATAGAACAATCCTGTGGTCAGATTCCACGACAGTACTCGCCTGGATCAAATCGGATTCATGCAAATACAAAGTCTTTGTGGGAGTCAGAGTCACTGAGATTCAAGAGTTAACCGGAGAGTTAACCGGAGAAGCAAACTGGCGCTATGTTGATACAAAACACAACCCAGCTGACGTCATCACCCGGGGAATGTCCCTAGATGACTTAACCCGTCGTAACATCTACAGTGACGGACCAGCATTCCTCAAGCTCCCGGAAGGAGATTGGCCCACGCCCACCCCGAGGGAAGCAAGTGACGAGGAGGCTGAGAATAAGAAACCTATGTTCTGTGGATTGAGCACTGTTGTCTCCGCAGACCCCAACATAGACGATTGCATTACCATAGAGAGTGCGCAGCAACGGACATTCCTGCGGCACCACCCAGAGATTCAGTCCCCCGCTGATATGTCAGCAGCTGACTACGAGGAAGCAGAACTGCTTCTACTGCAACGAGCCCAGAGAGACTCGTTCCCCGATGAACTAGACTGTCTACAGGGAGGAAAGCCCGTCCCATCAGACAGCAGATTGATTCATCTGGGCCCCGAGAGTGACACACATACCCTCATCAGAGTGGGTGGTCGCCTGCGGAGAGCCCCCAATTTACCGGATGACATTAAGTACCCGATCGTATTGAACAGCCGACACAAGGTCACAGAGCTGATTATAAAGAAATACGACGAGGATGTACACCACGCAGGAGCAGAGAGAGTCTTCGCGGAGATCAGACGTCGTTACTGGATACTTCAAGGAAGAGAGGCGCTGCGACGCTTCCAGCGAACCTGTCTAGACTGCCGAAAGTGGCGCGCGCAGCCCAGCATACCACGGATGGCTGACCTACCTCCATGTCGCCTCCGACTCGGCGACAAGCCATTCCACTCAACAGGCATGGACTGTTTTGGCCCGCTGCACATAAAGAAAGGAAGAGGCACCGAGAAGCGGTGGGGTATTGTATTCAAATGCATGACCACCAGAGCGATACATATCGAGCTCCTTCCGACCATGAGCACAGACTCATTCCTTATGGCCTTCCGAAGATTCACATCACGGAAAGGAAAACCGTCTACATTATTGTCCGATCACGGGACAAACTTCAAAGGCGGAGAAAGAGAGCTGAGGGAGAGCTTCCAAGCTATGGGCCCAGAACTTAAGACCCACCTCGCTCCAGCCCAGATTGACTTCCAATTCAACCCCCCAAACGCACCCCACTTCGGTGGAACTTGGGAACGAGAAGTACGTTCTATAAAGACAGCCCTGTACGCAGTACTTGGGGCCCAGACTGTGGCGGAAGAAGTTCTAATGACAGTCCTCACGGAGATTGAGGGAGTATTGAACTCAAAGCCCCTCGGTTACGTCTCCAGTGATGTAGCAGATGTCGACCCAGTCACCCCCAACACCCTCCTGATGGGGCGGCTAGATCCCGCGTTACCCCAGACAATGTACCGGCCTGAAGAAGCGAACGGCCGACGAATGTGGAGGTACAGCCAAGTATTAGCCGACAAGTTTTGGAGCAGTTTCCTACTGCACTACCTACCGTCTCTACAGACCCGCCAGAAGTGGGTAAAAGAGAGAGACAATTTGACGGAAGGAACAGTCGTCATGATTATTGACCAGTCACTACCCAGAGCTATGTGGCCGGCTGGCCGCGTAAGCAAAGTGATCACCGGTGCCGATGGCAAGGTCCGAGCAGCTGAAGTACTCGTCCAAGGGCGCACTTACACCCGTCCTGTGGCGAGGCTCATAGAACTGCCCCGACTCCCAGACACAATCGATGATGACCATGACCCTATGACTTTGTGAGTTGACTGACCCTTACAGCGAACCCTTGAGTGGTAGACAGTGCGGTTAATCTGTCTCTGCTTAACTAATTAGGTTGGGACCAATTAGGGGGCGGCTGTTCTGAAGGATCAGATTAAACCGAATATATATATTTATTTATATATATATATTTAATTGTATTTGTATATCCCCTGATATCCCTTGTATATTCCTTGTACAATATGCATTGAATATCCCTTCTAGTCTACTGAACATCCCATAATAGTCTCCATTCTACCATTGGACGAGACCTTGGTGCCAGGTCGCCATACCCCTCAGACCAAGTTCAATCGTACCGCTCAACATGTATGGACAAGTCCTAGTTCCGCGTAGGAATATGTCTACCGCACCACTAATGGTACTATTTGTTCATAGTGCGTATATATACTGCGCTATTAAAGTAGAACTTTCTTTTAGTCCAGTTCCTTACCCTCCAACAGAGTGACAGACGCAAAAGCCTCCCTGCGAACCACGTGTGGGCAGTAAGGCCAATTCGGCCCAGTATCGGCATTGAGACATTGTGTATATTAATATTTGAATAGTCATATTTGGCACTATATCGTCGAGTTGGACGTATTCTATTAAGCTAATAATAGTCTATTCATATATAGTGCCTCGTGCGGTAAGAGTTCTATAGTAATCAGCACCCCCATCGTTTCGGGCATCAGCTGGACGCTTATCCAGGGTGGTTGACCCCACGTGAAGCTGCACCCGAGGAGCTCCAGGCCAAAGAGCGAGTGGACCTGTATATTGGATTATTCTACCGACGACGGCTAGCCTTCCCCGGCTTGGATTATGCTTTGAGTACTTTGATTATTCTATGGATAAAGGCCAACACTGCGGTGTGTTGGAAATACCCCCCCCGGAGAGGACGACAGGTGAGACGGCGCTCTGCACAGTGAGGTCGCCTCACGTCTCTCCGTCGTGGACCGGAGGACGCCGGCCACAGAGGGTCCAACTGCATTCATCTGTGGATCGAGGATCGTTGGGCACCGTGTCGCACAACTGTGGACTCTCCCAAGATACCCTCGGCCAGACGGGATCCAGCCAGTGACTCTCTAACCCCCCCCCCCCCTCCAGCTGTCCTACAAGCAGTCGGAACCTTCCCCTAGTGTATCCAGCTATATAATCATTCAAGTATCATCGCTATTGTTCCCTAAATATTCCAGGTTGTATATTTGCTTCCTGCGCAATCAGAGATTGGACATTCGATATTGATCTACCTACGAATACTCATTTGCCATAAAAGTGCATACTATTTCAAATCATAAATGTAATTAAGTGATCGTTGTACATACCTTTTGCTATGTATTAAAACTCAAACTTTCGATTTGGTACATTTGTGTTGGATCCGTTTATCAGGTGGGAGTGTTCAACATATTCATACCTAGTACTGGGTGGCCAGAGTCTAAAGTACAAGAGGTAGTGGTAGTAAGTATCATATCTAACCATACAGTCAGGGAATTGTACCCCTCAGTTACAATAATAATATTCTTATTCTTATTCTTATTATTAATGCTTTATTAACTGGGTTTCAAATGATGTTTTACCAGTTGCTCTCATGAGGTTAGTTGCAATGAAAGATATTACTGGAGTTACAAAGATAAAATATGTATAGATGTAAAAAGTGCATGAGGTGGTGCTTAGGATTAGATTCATGACTTCCAGGCCATTGAAATGTAGTTTTTTGTTACTCCAGGGAATTCAGCTAAGCTTAGAAACCAATGTGCAATGAAGTGCAAGTGTTTGCTTTAGGAAATATCCATTGGTTTACCGCGTTTAATCTCAAGAGATGAGATTCAAAGGATTTTATTACTTTCTATGAACCAAGTGTGTGGGGACCTGACTGAATGGATTTTGGTCAGTTATGGAGGTCGGGAGGTTCAGATGTGGCTCTTTGTCTTTATTAGTAATTCACTCTAAGCTCACAGTGAACAGCCATGGAATATCAGCACGGCTGCCGTTCCAAGATCTCAGTTTTCACTTTGAGATCCTCACATGGATGCAGAAGTACTTCACAGCCATGACCAATTCATGCAAGTCCCATGCCGTTTCAGGGCAAAACCATGCAGTGTATTGTCATGCAGAGATGTGATTTCTGCCTTTCTATAAATATATTATATATTTGTGGGCCCTAAAAAGTCTTGGAATTGTATAAAGTGTATGGCTATAAAGCTGAGACTCTTAGATAATATAAGATAACATAAGATAAGATATTCCTTTATTGATCCCCTTGGGAAAATGCGGCCGTCATAGCAGCATGTGGGAGGGGAGGTACAGGTATGGGCAGATCTAATATCAAATTAGATCTGAATATAAAAAATATAAGAAAAAAATATATACAGCGGACAGTGTAATCAAAGGTGCAGATGAGGGTCTATATGCTCTATCAGTTATATTATGCTACAATAAATATGGGCAATACATTTTTGAATCTGAATATATGGGCCCGTTTGGTAATCCACCCCTGATTACAACAACAGCTATCCATGTAAATCTCATCTCGGATCATACGAGGGTTCCTTATAGGCAACTCTTAAGTTTTACACACAAGACCCGAATTGAAATACACACAAAGTAGCTGTAAATTGTGTAAAATCAGAGTCATATTTCTACGCAGGGACCTCTGAATGGGAGTAATATACCCACATAACTCCGCATCCATGTCATTTTTAGACTGTCTATCTCGTGATCACACAGAGTCATCATTTTCTGTGAACGCTTGTATTTCTCAGAGGCAGCTCCGAGTGTTGGAACAGCGATAGCGGCGCTGGGGCAGCTGTCATCGATCACTGATCTTTATGGGGGCAAATTGCTGAATCAGACAGTGGGCTTATTTTACTGCTATGATTGGCTGGTAAAATATCAATACTCATCCTCATAGAGGGATGGAAAGGCGTGGTGAAATGATTAACATGATGAAGAAGAAGAAGAAGAAGATGTACCTTGTATTCATTAAGAATCGTCTGATAACATCCAATGATTCATCACCAACTTTCACCGGTGCTGTAATTCTCTAAACAAGGCAGAGGGGATGCACGGTGTCCGACAAACACACATCTCTTTGGTATAAATCAAACTCGGTCGTATCTCAAAAACACCCATGTATGCATAAACGGTCCGTTTTTCAAATTACACAGGCGTTTCTCAAGCCTAGTCCATGCACACGTCTTTTTGTTCGAAAGCGGAAAAACGATAAGGCAGAAGTTATCTTTGAAGTTCGCCTTCATCCTGGAAACAAAATGGTTGAGAAAATGACTGTCATATATAATTCATGGAACGTTTCCCTCTCTCACACACACATTTAAAGGTTTTTATTTGTTATCATTAATTCAGCTGGAGGCGCATAAAAAAATTGCCTGAACAAAGTAACAGAGTTTCTCTGTATGTAGGCTGTTCTCATAGTGGCCGACACCAGCAGATTTCCCCAGGGCTAAGAGGGCTAGCATAGCGGCCCACGCCTCCATTTAACTCTGTGTTTCAGTTAAATGTAATGAGTACATACTGTACTGTACATGGTGCAGATCATCAATAAGAACCTCATGCTTTTGTGAAATACATTTACATTTACAGTAATTTAGCTAATGCTTTTATCCAAAGTTCTGTACAACAAGTCAGCAGGAAGGGTACAACTCTGGCAGCTAAGGGTAAGTGACATTGTTCATCAAACAGTGTCAAACTTGAGTGCATAGTAGTATAGACATATTAGTATAATAGGTAGTAGCCTAGTAGGCCTATAGGCAAGGTTGATTCGAAGCAAAGTAGATTCCTTAGTAGCAAGTAGATTCCTTAGTAGCAAAGTAGATTCCTTAGCAAAGTAAATTCCTCAGTAGCAGGGTAGATTCATCAGTAGCAAAGTAAAGTCCTCAGTAGCAAAGTCGATTCCTTAGTTCTTCTCCATTTCCTTTTCATTAGACTTTGAGACTTGTTCTTCCTCCATGCTTCATACAACGCAATGTCTCAGAGCCTGGACACCGTCAGCCACAGAGAACAAACTAATAATTGTTTCATTTCAGAAACTGGAGCAACTTTCTCTCAAAGCCCTCTTCAACCTCTGCCTCCTTGGTCATGCAGGACCCCAAAACTTCATCCAACACGGTTTCCTTATTTATTTATTTGATTTACTTTTACAAACTACAACTAATCTAAACTAAAGAAATCAGGTTATATATCAAAACCTTGAAGGAAACCACAAAAGCGTATTAGGTAGGAGTGATTTCTTGCACTGCTCATTGTAGCGGAAGAGACACCCACAGTGTTTAATCAAAGATGGATTTGGAACACCCATGCACCTTCCGAGACTATAACGATATAACGATATGCCCTACTTTTGGTGGAAATGCCATCCCAAATATAACGGTAGCAGAAGGATACAGTGAGAATTGATGTTGCCATATTTGCTGACCTTATTGAAGACAGGAAACCCCTCACTGAAGACAAAGTAATTAATATTTGTGAGAGAGAGAGAGAGAGAGAGAGAGAGAGAGAGAGAGAGAGAGAGAGAGAGAGAGAGAGAGAGAGAGAGAGAGGCCACAGCTATGAAGCTGCTTATTAGAACAAGGCCTTTAAATCTGACATAGACAAGTCCTCGTCTCATTACACTGTGGTTTTAATAAAGCTGTCAGTTCTGCAGATTGTACCAGTGACCCCTATTTATGTGTGCCTCTTTAATGGCCTCCTGGGACTTGTTTGGTTTACAGAGTCCGTATCATATGGGTCATAGCACTTAATCAATTGCCTATAACCCTCCCCAAACTCCAGAATGTGTGATGCTTATAAACAAATTAAAGTGTTGAAGCCAAGGCTGTCTCATTGCACAGGGGAGCACTACACTCAGGCCAGATGTCAATGTTAACAGAGTTGTTGTCTTTTTAATAACATCTCCTAAATTAAAGAGATACAAAGATGTTTGGTGCAGTGTCAAAACAAGTCATGAGCCCCGGCAGCTTGGAAGCGGTGAGAACAGAGGTGTAGCAGCAGATTGCACATTCAGGAGAGGGAGGGAAAATCCATTTGTTGAAATGTGTACGTCGGAAATGTGTACACTCTCCAATGAAACACGGCCCTGTACATCTTGAATGAGTCTGTGTCAAAGAAGCCTTCCATTCTTCCCCCGTTGGCGGATCACTATGAACACGAGTTGACGTTAGGAGTTAATAAAGCATTTGTTCACAGTCGGAACACTTACGTCCGACTTTTTAGAAAACAGTTTTTACATGAAAACGAACAGTCCTGTGGTAGCAATGCTGATACACAATGGGCGGGATCCACAAAGAATGCACGGGTGATTGATTGATTGAAGATTTTATTAACATATTGCAGAATGGGTACAATACAGTACGGCTCAATACAGGGGATGCAGACCAGAGAAAGACTTTCGTCTTGTTTACATCAGGGTCCCCCATTTTCAATTCATAATGAATTGTAAGTAAGGGTGCAATTAGCACCGTGCAATCCATTCTTTGTGGATCCCGCATAATGTGTGCAATGACGGCAGTCCTGAGCCTTCATCCTCACGTCTAGAAACTAGCACAAACAACACGACTTAACCCTCGAGTCACCCTTGTCGCAGTTCTGGTCAATTGGGTTAGGGTTTTCTTCACATGTGTTTGTGGATAGCGTTGACTATATTTTATGTATATGCCAAAAAAGTAGCTCAGTATCACATCTTGGACTCACGTTACAATAATCCATGTTTGTTTTTTAAAAGCAATCATTAAGCGTGTGAACAACAAGTGTCACACCTTTCATCCTAGTCGCAGAACTGGACAGGTTAGGGTTAGGGGGTTAGGGTTAGCCCTAACCCTAACTCCCTAACCCTAACCCCTAACCCCCTAACCCTAACCCTAACCCCAAACCCCAACCCTAACCCTAACCCTAACCCTAATTTAAGAAATTGTTACAATCCTGTAAATGAATAAATATTCTATATGTATGGGGATGACTGAAGTTAATAATGATATTCATGAAAGAAATTTGGAACAATACATGAAAAAGATATGTTTTTACTGAGATCGCAGTTTCGGTCACTAGGGAGACAAGTAGTGTTTTTTTTTAAGGTTGACTCGAGGGTTAAATCAAATATGGGGTCTCCACTGTAAGAGTAAGGTCTCCTCAGAAATCTTACATGAAGATTAACAAGGAACTATACATTCTCAGTGGCAAACAGCATGTTATATTCCCCCAAACACTAATGTCACTCATTCACTGTCTCAGTCTCTGTCTAATAGCCTCTCACTCTCAGTGTTCGGTGTCTTGGTCTCAGTCTCCTTATCTCTCGTTCAACTTGTCTTTCGTTCAGTCTGTCAGTCTCAGTCTTTCAGTCTCTCTCAGTCACTCCGTTTCACAGACTCTGTCACGATCGGGCCCGAGCCTGCCTGATGAGGATCAATCAGCACGGCTGCAAGGGATTACCTCATCAAGCAGGCTCTATATCATCTGGCAGAGCCTGTCATCCGGCATCGCAGTGTTAAACTGCAAACCCAGGTACGACGTCTCGACCTGAAGCCCTGCTGACCCGCTCTTGAATTATTCTCTGTCCTAACCTCCCTCTCTTGTGCCCAAGGACCTCCGCTCCAGCGTCACCCAGGACCTCCGTTCCAGCATTGCCCGTCTGGACCCCTGGTGCTGACTACGAGGTTCCTGTTCTCCACCCCGACACAGCCGGTGTCTACCATTCTCTCATACTGCACGAGGAGTGCACCTGCTCAAGGACCATTCTCTCGTACTGCACAAGGAGTACCCCTCTGCTACCCCCCCAAGAACATTCATCCCCATCTGTTGTACATTCCTGCATGATTCTTGTCTGTTTGGGGGGAAACAATTAAAACACCCTAAACCGCTCCATTCTCTCTACTCCTGTGTTCGCTATTGGGCTCCACAAGAACCCCTATCCTCACAGACTCTGCCTCAGTCTCAGCCTCTCGATATCTAGACCTCGCTTTAGATCATCTCATCAGACAAGCAGTTGCTTCTCTTGAATGGGGGGTAGTTGCTTCTTTTGAATTGGGGGTAGTTGCTTCTCTTGAATGGGGGTAGTTGCTTCTTTTGAATGTGGGTAATTGCTTCTTTTGAATGGGGGGTAGTTGCTTCTTTTGAATGGGGGGTAGTTGCCTCTGCTTCTTTTTAACAAGGGTAGTTGCTTCTTTTTAATGGGCGGTAGTTGCGTCAGGGCAGTTGCCCAAACAAACACCCTCCGCAAGAATGTTGAACTTGAGCCGAACAATAACACGACCCCTCCCCACACATGGGGGGGGGGGGGGGATCTCACAGCATGATGTTACACAAATGGCCCATCCACACCAATTTGTGGCGAGGGGCAGCATTGTGGGATTAGACGACAATTTGTGGCGAGGGGCAGCATTGTGGGATTAGACGAGGATGAGCCCTAACACATTGAGCCACAGACACACTGGCATGCAATAATGACCTGGAACAGTAGGCACCCAACGGCGTGCCCGCTGGTCATGGTCCACATACTTACTTTTTATAGCTACACACAAAAATATAGACACATGGGTTTAGGAAAGCGCTTTATTTCGAAGAGGAGACAGAACATCGATAAACAACTGCACACCACTAACAATGGACAATTTCATGGAACACATACAGCAGTTATTACCTGGAAAGGGCAGATGGGATATTTCTGACCGTTGACATGGATCGCCACATTGTGGCCGTGATGAGGTGCAGTGCTCTTTCTTCTTTTTATTGCGGGGGCATCGTTTCAGTTTAGGATGCACTCTAAATGGCACAGGATTAACGGGGATGTGCAGGACACTGTGGGAAGTGTTCCAAATAAACTGTGCAAGGAGCAGTGGTGGTAGACAGTTCCTTTACTTAAGTAAAAGTAGAAATACCCAGATAAATTAGTACTTGTAAAAGTAAACGTAGAGAATTACTTGAATGTAATGTTGAATGTACATACGTATCTAAAGTAAAAGTATGCATTATACGTGATGTTTGTGTATTCCAGTCCTAGAACCATTAACCTCTGATGTTATGTTACTGTAAAGTGGTATGTGGTCCAGTTATGCTGCTCTGATAAAAGGTTATGTTAAAGTGGTATGTGGTCCAGTTCAGGGACGTGCACAGGACTTTAGAGGGGCAGGTGCTCAAAGGCTGAAAAGGGCACTACACTTGTGTGTATATATAAACCGAGCGCACGTAGCGCGCATGGGCGATTTTCAAGGGCCCTTTCCGGGCGGGGAGCCCCCTTTTTATGCTTTTTGGGGGTTTTTGGTGATCAAATATTGAATATTGAACTATAATAATCAGTGCAGGAGCTCACTTATCCTTGAAAGACACTTTTATCACTGACTTAAAAGGCCCACACATCTCCATAAATGTTCAGGGGGGAGGGAATAAGTGCTTACCCTACAGACCCCAAGAAGTGCTGTATATTCTGTATTGTTTAATATAAATGCATTTTTTATTCCAATCCCGATTTGTATTTTAGATTCCCAAATCCCATCGGACTTGACTTCTTCGTGTCCCTCAATGAGTGTAATACCAGCATTCAACAGCGGTTTCTATCATCATCATCACCACCCACGCTATGCATAAAATATATAGGTCCGCGGAGAGGCACGCTGAGGAGGCCGTGCAAACTGCAATGGAATATGGGGCATCTCTCTCTTTACCTAATATTTTGATTATATCCTGAAATTTTTCAGTTGAAAGGGCAGTCTATATGCGTAACGGTACATTTTTTTTTTTTTTTTTTTTTTTTTTCAAAAATGGCACTTTTTTTATTAGGCTCAAAAAGGCAGGTGCTCAGGCACCCCTTGGCCTCTATGTGTGCACGTGCCTGGTCCAGTTATGCTGCTCTGATTACATCATATTGAAGTTGACAGGCTTCACATTTGAAAAAACATATTATCTTCATACATTTTTGCCCTGTTTTCTATGCAAAAAAAAATTAAAGTAACTAGTAATGGATGGCTTCAGATGTATCGGAGTAAAAAGTACAATATTTTCTTTGAAATGTAGTGGAGTAAAAGTACAAAGTTTGCTAAAAGGAAAATACTCACATAAAGTACATATTTTGTTACTTCACCCCACTGGCAAGGAGAGGCCTACTGTACCTTCGTCATCAGCTAGATCAGTGGTTCCCAAAGTCGGGGTCGCGACCCAAAGGTGGGCCGCGAGCAGCCACGGGTGGGCCGCGAGATGATTAAAAAAAAAAAAAAAAAAAATTATTTTTATTTTTTTTTGTCAGGCCACTGAACTTAGAAGCAGGCCAGGACAGTGTTTCTAGTTGTATTCTAAAATTCTATTCTATTGTATTCTAAAATGTGACTATATGGTTTTATATTAACTTAATAAATAAACAAAAACGAAAAATCTACTTATTTCAACGAACATTTCAAACTAAATAACAGATTATGCACATAAAACGCTGAAAACAACCGAAGCAACAATAGTATTTTAATGAGGCTATTATTATTATCATTATTATTTTGCAACAAGTTAGCCCTCTCATAAATAGCACATATAAATGAATAACTAACTTGAACTAACTTAATAGGATTGAAGTGATATTTGGCTTAAAAAATCGGTCGCCTGGCAAAAAAAAAAAAAAGAAAAAAAAAGCCTGACGATGTGCATTGGGCCGCGGCTCTCTGACGCCTTATTTTCTGGGCCCTGGCCTGAAAAGTTTGGGAACCCCTGAGCTAGATGATGTACCACATTCTGACACCTCAGCTGCCTTAACTAATTGCTATTAGTACTAAAACAAAATCAACTTAATTGAATTATTACTACTGCCTTTGTGAACACTATGGAGATTTTCCTCTGAGGCCTCTGTTCACACCTCCTCCTCCCCCTTTATCCTCCCCTTCCTCTCCCCTCACACCCTATTCTTTGTTTCATCTGCCCTCTACTGAACTCATAACATTTTGTATTTGTACGGGCGTCACGGTGCAGTACGTGCAGCCATACAAAGAATACGTCTCATACCACTAGGTGAAACTAGGGTTGCACATTTTACTAATCTATTCTCAATAGCTTTACTTTACTTTACACTGGCTTACATTGATCTTCAACGTTGAATATTAAGCTTGTATTGCCAAATTTAGATGATGAATAAAACGTTGAAGCTTGTAAAGGCACGATGACAAGCGGACAGAACAAATTAACAACGCTATTAGAAACGCTGTTTCTCCCCTCCCGTTTACTACAGGTGTCCCTAAAACAAAATCATGAATGAATTATATGTCTGTAACACAGCAGGGTCATTACAATTTTACAGTTTTCCTTCGTTTTCTTGTTCGCCCAATAATGTTGGAAACCAACTAACCAATGGAAAGACACACACACACACACACACACACACACACACACACACACACACACACAGACACACACACACACACACACACACACACACACACACACACACACACACACACACACACACACACACACACACACACACACATGCCAACTTTCTACCGCAGACTTTCTCTCACAGCTGAGAAAAAAAAGCACTAAATACTTTTCCGGACAACCACTCAATTTATGTTATTATTTTATATACAGTTTAAATGCTAATGATTCTGTATGTTTACAGATACAACCGTATCTAATGCATTTCTGATTTGAGTGAAAGGCATCAGAGCAACTGTGGATACTGGTGGGTACCGGTTTAATAAACAGTGGGTACCGGTATATTAACTGTGGGTACCGGTGTATAAACTGTGGGTACCGGTGTAATACACGGTGGGTACCGGTATATACACTGTGGTGTTATACTCCCAGACCAGCTCAAGTCTGGGACATTATGAACTATGAGAGTCACTACCCCAGACAAGGAATTGACAGTATGAACAGTGGTCTCATGGCGCCATCTAGCGGTCACCTGCAGATGATGCAGTCAATAATGATCCTTCTTAATTGTATTAAGAATATGCTGTTGTTGCAATTATTGTCTATGTTGCAAGTGTTATCTGTTTAGGTTGTTCTCTGTGTTTGTATTCTGATTCTGTGTGTTGTAATAGCCTAGTCCTTTGTTCCTGTTGTGTTTGATTATTGTTTAGTTCTAGTGCCTGTCTCCCCCCAGCTGTCTTCCATTATTAATTAGTGTCAGTATTTATTGCTTGTAGGTTGTTTGGATTGTGGTGGCGTCATTGTCCCTGCATTGTTCCTGTGTCGTGCCCGTGTACCCTGGTGTCCTGTCGAGTGAGTTCGTTCCTGTTTAGTCCTGTCCTGTTGTTGTTTTCGCCTCCGTATGTTATGTTAGCAACCAGTGCCAGCCCGGCAGTGCCTTTCTTTTGTTTTTGTATTTTGATTGTGGATTTAGTAAATTACCCTTCACTAAGCATCACCCTTCGTCTCTGCCTCCGCTCTTTCATCCTTGTCTGCATACTGAGTTCTCCTCACCTTCATCATCACCCCCAATTGTAACACTGTGGGTACCGGTGTATAAACTGTTGTTACCGGTATATAAACTGTGGGTACTGGTATATAAACGGTGGGTACCGGTATATAAACTGTCGGCTTGAGCTGTTGTTTCAGTTAGCAGTTACACCCAAAGAATAAAGTAAAGCCACTGAAGACCAGTCAACTCACTCTTCATTTTCATTTATTCTTTCAGAATAAAACCTTTCACAAGCACATTCACAAACGTCTGGCTTCTTTGGTTGTTTTCTTTGCCTATTAACTTAATCTATCCTGATTTACCTTTCACTAAATGGACAATCCTTGAAACAGAACTTGTACCAACACACCATACCAGGTAGCACTTCTAATATTACGTTCCGAAAGCTGGCTGGCTGACAACACAGAATGGAGGATAGAAGTCATCTGTAAACACACAGAATAACTGTTATCTTTCTTCTTCTTTCTTTCTTTAGTTTAATGGCAGTTGGCATCCATTTGTTGCATTGCCACTACTGGTATGTATCACTGGTATTAGCTGGTGCCCAACCTCTTGCCGGAAAGTCAGTTTTAGACCATCATAACTACCATCCCAGTGTCTGTGTCCCAGTCCGTTCTAGACCAGCATAACTACTGTCCCAGCACCTGTGTCCCAGTCCATTCTAGACCGTCATAACTACTGTCCCAGCACCTGTGTCCCAGTCTGTTCTAGACCGTCATAACTACTGTCCCAGCGCCTATGTCCCAGTCTGTTCTAGACCGTCATAACTACTGTCCCAGCACCTGTGTCCCAGTCCGTTCTAGACCATCATAACTACTGTCCTAGTGCCTGTGTAGTGGCTCACTGCCTACCTCTCGCTGTGAAAGTCCATTCTAGACTGTTGTAACACTTATGTCTAGCCAGCGTGATCACTTTAGTTGCCAGTGCTTCGCTCTGCAACTAAAAAATATAAATAATTCCCAATCAAGGCAGGGTTGTGCACAAATAATGTGAAAAACCTTTCCTTTCAAATATATCACATTCATTTGGAAATTAGGGATTTGAACCATTTCCGTGTCCAGCTAATTTCCCACTTTAAATCATGTATTGACTACGTTTCTCTTTATGTTTGATTCACTCAGGATGACAACTATACCAATAGAGAGCTGATTAAATGGGGAGGGGGGGTGTATAATCCCATTGCTTTGCCTTAATGAACAGGTTATATGCACATGCAGATCTGTGCTGCAAATTAGCCCATGAACTCACTCTATCCTGCATAATGAACGGTCCAGTGTAAAGTAATTTGTGTATGTGTGTGTAAATGAATTATCACGTGAATTATGTGGGAACACTATTCTGATGCTATTGTACACTATTGTCTGCATTCTAGGGATATCTTCACTGTATGCAGTATATGTGTAAAGGAATGACATGTAAACAAGGTGGAACAGTTTTCATTTAATAACATTTTTAATCCTTTACATGTTATAAGTAATATCAGCTTCCATTGATTGAATGCAGTCAAAACTCATATTGCTGTAGACCAGGGGTGCTCAAACATCTTTTTTGGCGACCCCACTCCTCTTAATGTATCGCGTAATTTCAACGTGGAATAAAAGCACACATTGTTGAACATTTTATTACAGCACTATGTTATCAATACACATTTATAAAACGAGGCATATTTAGCCAAAATATGTTGCCAGAACATTAAAAAAAGAATAATAATAATTATTGATTACAAGTGTAGACCATTCAGACTCATCGCAAACACACCTTCAACACTGAAGTGCTGATTTGTTAATACGTATAAACAATTATAAAACAGCAGTGAATGTGGCGGCCGGGTAGCGCAGCGGACTAAGCGTCTGTCTACCACCGCAGAGACACTGGTATCGAATCCATCTGTCAGCGGTACCTCCGGCTTGGTCAGTCGTCATACTGACACAATTGGCAGTGTCAGCGGGTGGGACGCCGGTGGGTTGTATCCTGGTCGCTGTAAACAGCGACTCCTACAGGTCGGTCAGGGCGCCTGCACAGCGAGGGAGGGAATTGGGGAAGGTAGTGTGAGCCTCCCACGCGTTACACTTCCCCAGTGAGAGTCCTCGCTGTCAGGTGAAAAGAGGCTGCTGGCTGTCTCCACATGTATCGGAGGAAGCATGTGATAGACTTCAGGGCTCAGACCGGCAAGTGGGGGCAAATGCGCGCAACGACCAGGAAGGGGAGGGGGGAATTGGCATAACGACTAAAATTGGGATGGGAGAAAAATACAGAAAAAATGGAGGAGAAAAAGTAGATAAAAAAAATAAACAGCAGTGAATGTGATTCACAGGCAGTTTCACCAATTTTGCGCTATATATTTTATATTTTTATATATACATGATCGTCGAGACACATGCATTTAAATAAAAATAGGGTGTTGCATCACGCTGACGAATGTAGTGCTGCGAGATAACAAATTGTAAATAATCGAATTCAATTGTATGCTTTAAGACAGCTCTCTGAACTTAATTATGAAAGCGGAGACACCCGCCCTTCTGATGGGCACACAATTTTAAATGAGTTATCAACAGAATGATGTGTTATTGCACCCCGTGACAGGCCATACGTTCTGGGCAATCTTATTATGTAGAGGCTTTTCATGACCATCTGAGGGGAAAGTCACAGGGACAAGGGCACTGTGAAAAATACACCCATTCGTTAATCAAGTATACCTTATACACAGGAGTATCTCAGGTCCATAAGTATACATTATACACAGGAGTATCAGGTAAATAAGTATACCTTATACACAGGAGTATCTAAGGTCAATAAGTCATTATACACATGAATATCTCAGGTCAATACGTATACCTTATACACAGGAGTATCAGGTCAATAAGTATACAGTATACACAGGAGTCTCAGGTCAATAAGTATACATTATACACATGGGTATCAGGTCAATAAGTATACCTTATATACAGGAGTATCAGGTCAATAAGTACATCTTATACACAGGAGTCTCAGGTCAATACATATACATTATACACAGGCGTATCAGGTCAATACGTATACATTATACACAGGAGTCTCAGGTCAATAAGTATACCTTATACACAGGAGTCTCAGGTCAATAAGTATACATTATACACAGGAGTATCAGGTCAATACGTATACCTTATACACAGGAGTATCAGGTCAATAAGTATACCTTATACACAGGAGTCTCAGGTCAATAAGTATACCGTATACACAGGAGTCTCAGGTCAATAAGTATACCTTATACACAGGAGTCTCAGGTCAATAAGTATACATTATACACATGAGTATCAGGTCAATAAGTATACATTATGTTACGATGGGGTAGGTTAGAACACAGTTTGCAGAAAGGGAACGGGATGGAGGAGGCAGAGACGAGGATTGAAGCTTGGAGAAGGGAGTTTACTGTAGAACCAAGGGCAATACAAAGAACATACAGAAACTACTTAACATACTTCTCAAAACAAAACAACAAACACTAACACTTACTAGAGGATGACAGCACAATACGGCGTGGACAGGAAACGGGGAGGGAGACAGGAGGAATGTCGCCACAAGGAAGGGAGGACAGACAGACACCTAAATACCCCAACTAATTAACAATCAAGAACACCTGGCCAACACAGAATCACAACACAACCTAGACAATAAGCAATGACAACTAAACACAACTAAACACAAAAGCAACTCATAACAACCCAAAACAGTGCACCACATCACACCAGGGAAGGGAAAGTCAATGACAGCACACACCAGGACACCACATTGATCACACTATTAATTAAGGTTAAAACAGTAGTCAGGATGTCCAGTGTACTGGACCGCACCGTCTGCGGATGGCCACCAGAGGGTAGGAGACCAATGTTAGGCAGAGAGCCAATGTTAGGTAGAGAGTCACTGTTGGGTGGAGGGCACTGCCCAATGTTAGGTGGAGGGCACTGCCCAATGTTACCATCCTGCCCAGTCCAGCCAGGACCGGGCCTAGGAACATGACAACATTATACACAGGAGTCTCTCAGAGGAGCAAATATAAATTAGTTGCATAAGAGGAGAGCATTACAGGAATGCACAGTTTACTCAGATTGTCAGCTAGAAATGAAAGATAAAACATTCAGTGCAAACCTCCACCAAGACTTAATAACTCCCACATGTTGCAGCTACTTTCACACTACATAATTTATGTTAGATGTTAAAATCAAACCTTTTCTATATTGCCTTCCCTACATTGTGAATGCATGTTGTGCAACAGTGGATGCTACCTCACTTCACACATCACAACAATTATCTACAATACTTCCTACATTGTCAAGTCATTAACGCGTTAACGCACAATTCTGTTAACGCCACTATTTTTTAAGGCACGATTAACGTTTTTGAAAAAAATAAATACAAACAAAATAAAATATTTTTACTAGACTTCACTCAGGTGTATTATTTATACTCTCATTGATACTATGTTTGTTTCTGACTCAATGTGTGTGTGTGTGTGTGTGAGAGAAAGAGAGAGAGATAGAGAGAGAGAGAGAGAGAGAGAGAGAGAGAGAGAGAGAGAGAGAGAGAGAGAGAGAGAGAGAGAGAGAGAGAGAGAGAGAGAGTTAGTAACAAGTTCCTAACGTTTTCTTTCCCCTATTATTTCATGCACACTTAATTCATTGTTTTGAATTTGTATCATCCTTTTGTGTTAAATGGCGGCATAAAGCAAGCATTTGTTGACTCTCATGTTGATAAGAGTATTAAAACTTGAAAAAGATCAGTTTAAGGTAGATACATTTTTATTTTTTTAAATGCGATTAACTTGTGATGAATCACGAGTTAACTATGGACAATCATGCGATTAATCAGATTAAATATTTTAATCAATTGACAGCACTACTAAGTAATACACATCAAGACCTCTGAAATACCCAACAGGCTTAAATCACATTCTTGGTATCAATAACAAGGGGAGGTACAGGTATGGGCAGGGAAATGGTAGAAAGATATACATATAGGCAATACAATTCAATCTGAATATAAAAGTATGAGCAAGAAAAACAGTGTAAACAATATAATTAACTCTGAATATAAAAATATGAGAACAAATAAACAGTGGAAACAAAGGTGCAGATGAGGTTATGTTATATTATATGTTGCTCTCAACATATCTCTTCTGACAAGAAAACCATGACGGCACACATGAAGAAACAAGAGCTTTTCTTCGCTTAATATAATGTTATTTTGTATCACTTTCCTCAATCAATATTGATTCAAACACTATTTATCCAGTAACTCACAGGCAGTTATTGAATTCATTGCCTCAAAAAACTCTTTAAAGAAAAGTGGCAGTATTCGCTGTGATACAATATGGTTTTAGATTATTGAGAACAAAGTCTGTCAGCAGGATATGTGATGAATTGAATCCTACAGTGGGTAGTGGAGGGTGATGCAACGTGGAATATATACTGTGCCTTTCAACATGCTACACATCCGACATTGATACTATCCTCAGTGGGCCTGAAGTAGAGGAGAAATGAATAAATCATTCAATAATCCTGAAGTTTTACTTTATAATTTAGTTGTCGCTGCCATGTTTAAACAAGGTGCAGTTACCTCTCACAGCCACATGGTGCCACTCTTCCATAGTGCAGCTTTAAAAGTAGAATCTGTAATGGCGTCTAGGCAAGAGAGCCCATCTTGGCACTTTGTTGTTTACGTTTCTTTATTTCAAGTTGGATTTGAGTTGGTATATGTGTTTGGATAACAACCCCGACGTGCCAGATAGATAGTAGAGTAATTGGGGAATTGAACAAGGATCTCTATCGCTCGTCAGGAAAGTGAACTGCCCTTCGAGGTGCATTAAACTGCATTTGAAACGAGGACCGTGTAGACTCATCCACTTGCAATTTACCTTCGACGAGAACGTAGTTTAACGGTTGAGTCTAAATGGTCGTCAGTTCGCCTCACCGGCGGAATTAATTTACATCCTTACTGAACGTAATTTGGGAGTAGTTAAGTCTACGTGGTCCTCATTTCAAAAGCAGTTAATTGCCCCTTTAATTAATCAAGTGATTCTGTGGCCAGTAAGACAAATTGCTACAGCTGCTAAGAGTGACTCTATCAGGAAGAAACAAAAGAGATGCTTGAGTCAATTATCTGGCGCTCGGTCAGTTAGGAACCAATCTGCCTAACTATTTATCAGCATCCATAGAAACTAATTTAATTAGCAGGTTGCACTTCAGGTGTAAGAAATTAACCATACATTATATACCTGCTGCTCTTTAACCACGATAATAACATTATATCACATTCGGTGTAGATCTTTACAAATAAAAATCCAATGAATTATGGTTGCTTTGATGTCTCATTATTAATGACAATTTAATGGAAGAGGCAAAGAGAGCGAGAGAGAGTAGCATCATTTGTCAGTCTTGATGAATATTTCAAGACAATCCTGATTCAATTCAACCTGCATGGGAGTTATTCCACAGAAATCACTTATACATGGTATGTGTGTTAGCTTGTGCGTTAGTGTTTAAGTGTGTGTGTGTGTGTGTGTGTGTGTGTGTGTGTGTGTGTGTGTGTGTGTGTGTGTGTGTGTGTGCGTGCGTGCGTGCGTGCGTGTGTGTGTGTGTGTGCGTGCGTGCGTGCGTGTGTGTGTGCTTGTGTGTTCATTACTCACAGTATTTCTTTTGGAAGTTTAGTCCACCTCAGAACAATGCACACATAACCATGCATATGCATGGCCACACAGCTATATACATGTACATACTGTACATACACACACATTACACCGGACCCCAGTGGGAAAAGAGAGAGGACCTAATACGTTGCTCAGAGTAGAGAACCTCACAGGACATAGTTAGTCGATTTGGTGGACAGATCACTCTTCTGAAAAGCAGTGGGTGGTGCGAGCAGCGTTCATTGTGTCTAATGCACTTTCTACATTGCACTACCTTTATTGTATTTTATACAGTACCTATTCTTATGTCTGCACTTTATGCATTGCTTTTATTCTGTCAACTGTATGCAAATTGTATGTCTATGTTAATTTTGTGCTATTTGCTGTGAAGCATGTTGAGCTGCAATCCATGTATGAAAGGTACTATATAAATAAAGTTATTATTATTATTATTATTATTATTATTATTATTATTATTATTATTATTATTATTATTATTATTATTATTATTATTATTATTATTATTATTATTATTATTATTATTATTATTATTATTATTATTATTATTATTAATCGACTGTATGTAGTTAGTCTTGTGAGGTAAACTATGACTTCATAACAACTCAATAGGCTCTCACAGTGATTAATATGAATATATAACCATCCACATTATACCGGCACTGAACACAAACTCGCATTATGAATATAAATGGACCTACTGGTCGGTGTTATCACCGACCCCAACAATAGGCAACGTATTGATTCATTATGCATTTCTTTATGTAGACTTATGGAGCGCTGAGAAACATTTTAACCATTTTGGTTACAGGGGGAGTTGGCTGAGTATGCTCTCCCCCCAGTTACAGCAACCTCCACCCTCCGTTCAGCCCTCTCAACCTCCTTCGGCAAGCTCTGTCCCCTCACCGAGAAGCCTGCTCGCCATTCCACACCCAGACCATGGCTGTCAGACGCAGTGAGAGAAGAAAGACAGAGAGGAAGTATAAAAAGACACGTGTCAGATATTTGCAGGTTCTTTGCTAATATAAGAATATCCACATCTATAAATCTCCCATATCTATCTGTTTATCTATCTGTCTATAATTCTATCTATTTAAAATTACAGTGTCTACAATGTAGGCTACTTATCTACTGTGTTAAAGCTGCTTCTATGTGTTCACACAGGGAATGTCAAATCCATACATTCTTCTTAGGAGACAAGATTATGTGTTCTAAAATTGTTGTAATCCAATCCTACCTAGCTGACCAATACCTGTTCTCTATTTGGTCTTGTGTCAGTCTTGCCTTCTGATCCTATTTATGAAGAAGCATTTTAAGTGGTTTATGGACGAAATATAAGTCATATGTTACTTCCTGTTCCTGGCAGAATGTGGAAGGTCTGCCCGTTGCTATGATCAATTCCTCAATTCCTTGCATAATTTTCCTGCCTGTAATAATTGCTGATTCACTTTGAATAAAACCATTGAAAGATGTCTTCTACCTTTCATTATTGGATATGATTGATAACCATGACAATTTGGATATTGAATATAGTCAGATATACGAGTCAATTTGGGTGATGGAATATCCCACAATTTGATTGACCCAGCGTGAGTAAATATCTCACAATTTGTTGACCCGACGTGATGGATTATTTGAGTGAATATCTCACACACGCCTCACTGGTGACATCACTACCTATCATAACCTCTTGGTATCGTCCTCCAAAACTATTACTACTGCCAAAGCCTCTTTCTTTTACCATGAGATTGAGAAGAACCTCCCACAAACTGCACGCCACCATGTCCTCAGTCAGGACAGCCGAAACCTGCCCAATTTTCCGCTGTTGACTAAAAACACACTTCTTCAATCAATATCTGAAATGATAAAAAATGATAAAAAATTACTAACCTTTGTGTTGTCTTTTACTAGTATGCACTCTGCTACTAAGCAGGGGTGTAAAAAGTACCCAGAAATTATACTTAAGTGAAAGTATGGGTACTGTCTCAAAATCTGACTCAAGTAAAAGTCAAAAGTATCTGGCTAAAAAACACACTTGAGTAAAAGTAAAAAAGTCCTACTTTTAAATGTACGTAAGTACTAAAAAGTAAAAGTAAATTTTTTTAAAGGGATAGACCAGGGGTCTCAAACTCATTCTATCGTGGGCCAAGTTTTCATTTTAACTATACATTGCACCAGCTGAGTTAGTTGAAGAGGTGAGCCAATTAGTGAAATCATCAGCTGGTGTTTAGGCAAGGCTTGAATGAAACCAAGCATACACTCTGCCCACAATGGAATGTGTTCTGCGATAGACAATGCTGAAATTAAAGAACAGAGGACACTTTTTTTGCATTACAATTATTTAATGCACTTCTCCATTGAAGGTAAACTAACATGGACGGCATTCACATCACAGCATGAATAATATCACAATATTAAAGACTTGATATACTGTAGTATCCTGAATAATATGACAATATTAAAAACAGAATGGTGTATCCTGAATAATATCACAATATTAACCACAGCATACTGGATTATCCTGAATAATATCACAATATTAAAAGCAGAATACTGGAGTACCCTGAATAATATCACAATATTAAAGACAGAATACTGGAGTACCCTGAATAATATCACAATATTAATAATGCGGATCTGACTGTCTATTCTTCTGATAGCAGGTATTTAATCAAAGATCCCCGCTTTCTAGTGTTGCACAAGGACCAATCAGCATGGGTATGGGCGGGTTCATTTTCCATTGATGGGGATTTGATTGGCTGTTTACCTGCAGTCGCAGGATTAATAACGTTAACGTTAGTTCGGCCAGATAAACAATTAAAATATACTAATTAAAATGGTTGGACCTGTGAGATTTGTACTTTGTACTTTGTAGGTCTGCATTTTAAATGTAAGGAGTAAAAAGTATGTTTTTCTTCTCTGAAATGTAATGGAGTAAAAGTACAAAGTATACAAACCTAATAATACTCGAGTAAAGTACAAATCCCACAAAACAGTACTTAAGTATTGTAACGAAGTACAATTACTCAAGTACTTTACACCCCTGCTACTAAGTAATCTATCTACCATGGCAATATTATTACCTACTATGCTAATATGCACTCAGGTCTGTAGCACTCAAGTTTGACAAGTTTGATGAACAATGTTTCAGAGTTGTACCCTTCCTGCTGACTTGTTAGTGGCTAAAAGCATCAGCTAAATGACAAAATGTAAATGGCTGAGTCATGGTCACTGGTTGATTGAGCTGCTCTCTATGTTTCCGTGCCATCAGACCAGTTCACAAAATAACATTTCCTGCACATTCCTATTGTATTTTGGTCCATGTCTGTTATTGTGTGTAGTGCTCGCAGATCTATCGGTTACCGATCTTTATTTTATGCAAATTAAGCCTTAATTAAATGTTTATTTCCCCAAATCACTCCCATGTGGTTAATTTGTAGACACGCATCCTACTGTAGTTGTGGTATGGTGTCATTTGAGAGGAAAGCAGCGACGACAGTGTTGACCCCTACCGTGTGCACAGGGATGCAGCGGATGTTCACCTTATATCCAGCCAATTCACTCACCTCTCAGGAAATTGTGTTCAGCCACCTTTCAGAATAAACCTTTATAATGGGATACACAAATAGTGGGCCACACTGAAGTTACACGAAAATATGGTCCAAAAATATTGTAGAGAAATGCTTAATATACTGTGTGTGTAGGCCTACAAATATAGGCCTTTTATTTCTGTAATTTCCCACAACTGGAGATCATAGTTTCATTTATCCTCCCACTTCCCACTATTACCACTATGCAAAAGTGGTTCTGGTTGTTTTTTCATGATAACGAGGCATCAACATCCCTTGATGCGCGGTTCATACACTGGATGTAAAGCTCCTCATGCCTTGCCTTCTCTATCCTGTCACCCACTGGGAGCCAGCAACTGGCTCTAGTTGCAGCCTTTAGGTTTGTAGGTTTGCTGGCCAAATTAACAATACCATTGAAGCTCGCAAGCGATATTCCTTTGTGGATTTCTGTCCTTGTATTCTCCTCTTATGAACGGGGTTTGCTAAATCGTAAAGCTGGAGCACTCAATCTCACTCACACAGTTGCAGTCGCACATGACAGCAGTCAGTGGCGGACTATTATTCAATTCAATTCAATTACATTTATTTATTTAAAAATAGGGACAATGCACATTCGTGCACATATGTAAACATGCCAGATTGTAGCTATAAGCTCATTTCCATCTGTAGTCCCTTTGCAGGTTGATGTGAAGACAAAACATGCAAAGAACATGCTATACAAAGACAATAAACAACAAAGACATAAACAAATGTACATAACCTTATTACAACAGAACTCTGACATGACAATACACAGGACTAATTGACACATAGTGCATGCAGATTAAGGCCCAAATCAGACAAAGCTTTATAGCAGCTGGGCACTGATACTTTCTGTAACTGTTATCATCAATGTAGTTTCTGTTACATCCTATTTCAACACAAAGTGGCTGTGTTGTGAAACGGCATTGTTCACATACTTGCCTGCGTTTTTCGTGTGCACCTGGAGGATTGAAAAGTCTATCCACTAGGGGGGGAAGATCAGGACCGAATCCTCCCTGACCGACACCTAGGATCATATAGAAGAAGAATATCTTTATTGTGAACTATCCACGATCCAGTTATATTATCGTATAGCTTACGCTCTGCAATGCCTTACCACATCCCTTATCAATCTAATACTGAATAATTTTCTCCACATGTACACACCCATCCGCCTGGCCACACCCACATCCGCTCCTCTACATAAGCGGGTTGTGGCCATACTAACAGCTCCTTCCCTATTTTCACCACCGAAAAGTGACTGTATACACCACTTTAGTTTGATGCCGAAATAGTTATTGGAAAGGAGTTATGTTATTGGAGAAAAGGAGCTGCGTTGACATTATATCTTTGTTTTCTCGCTCACAATTTTTCGAGGAAATACAGCGATAATGTCTTCGCCACCGGAGTGTCTAGAAGATGATGATCATTCTGACCTCCACCGGCACTTCGCATTAGGGGCTCGCGTCGCTGAGCAATCCCCGCCGGCATTGCCTCCGGCTCTGCAGCTGGACACTTTGCTTGGGAGGCGATCGGCCATGTCGGGGCTGACGGCCTCTCTGGGCGGATGATGTTTTTTGCGACGCGGGCGCCAGGTGTGTCGGTTGTGGGGGTAACAACTACACAGCTTACGAAGGGCAGCTCCAGGCTAGGATCCTTTTCGCTGCCCCTTAGCGGCGTGGAGGGGGTTCTAGTTTGATGGCCCACGATAACATTAGCTCCTCCTCAAGTAAGAGCTTTGTTTTCCTGGGACCGTGATTCCGAATCTCCGGTTCAATTCCCCGGGTCTCTGGACAAACGGATACCCACTGTCGCCGTGCTGGCCCCGCTTTTCAAGATGAAAAACACCCGGTGCGAGGGAGGTGAGCTTGGTGTTCGTTATGAGAATATCTCCATGCTCAGGTCGGCTATAGCCCGCAAGGGGCTTGTTGCGGACACCGCTGTGTCTGGTAAACACCGTTCTGAAGAGGGACGTGTGTTGCCTTTTTCCCTTTTTTCTTCGGATAATAAGAGAAAAAGACAGCGGCTGTCTGAAGTGTTGGCCTGTATTGCTTTTCTCACGTTGTACAGTTTTCAGTAGTAGCCGCTTAGCTTGCTTCTGCGTGAGCTAGTGGCTAGCGATAGCCGGTTTGAGCTAACTGTTAGCCAGTTAGCTGTTAGCTACGACGTTAGCTGCCGGCTGTGCTCGGCTGGGAACGTTAACTTGGTGCTATCAGTTAGCCTAGAGTTAGCTGTTTAGCTTGTGCTACAACCATTGGCATAGCCGTGAGAATAGCAGGCCTTGGCACTCTGACTACGATGTCATCTTTGGCAGAAGATGTTGTCGGGCCTGCGCCATGACCGGCTGCAGGAGGGGGGCGTCACGCCGGAGCGAGGCCCCGGCCATTGCTTCTTCTGGCCTGGCCAGCGAGAGGCCTTCGTCGACGTGGTGGACCAACCTGTGTTGCTGCCTTTCGTCCTGCGTTCCTTGGTGCAGGTAAGGTGTCCATTGGACATTACCCCACTCTTCCTTCCTTCCCCTCCTGAATGTTTTTGTTAATAACGATGTCTTTGTCTACAAAACATATGTGACCCAGTCTGGTGATGATGCCTACAAGTCGCCAGGGTGAAATGACAGAGAGACACAATAACATTTTATATTTTTTTTTATATATAACTACAGTTCGAGAGTTGAAGAACATATTTAGTATAACAGCGAACAGATATAATAACTCTAATTGTAAGAATTCTGTGTTTAAAAAAGGCTGTTTTGAAACAGTTTGTCCTCTCCAAAGAGGAGAGGTGGGGGCTGGGTTCATTTTTGCATCTGAATAGAGCTGCACGTTGGGATTCAGATTCACTGAGCCAGGTAAAGGCATTCACACAGAGAGAGTCATTAACCTTAACGATGGACGCATTCAGGTGAGGGTAGTTGTCCACGCCCCCCCCCCCCCCCCCCCCCAAACTAGCTGAAGTGTGAAAATCTTTGAGAGGCACATTTTCTCCCCTTGAGTGTTCTAGACAACAGACTGCTTTACAAGATTTAAATGAATATATGATATTCAAAACATTCTCAGATTTCAAAGTATGACACATCATTTGAAAGCTTACATTCTGTACTTTCACAATCTGGAAAAATCTGGAAAATGAAAATGGAGACATGTCGGCACCAACGCTGGACTTGGTCACATGTTACTTCACTAAATTTGGAGATACGATGTGTGCTGTGTGAGAATTGTCTTGGTCGCTTGTATAGCTTGGGTTAGCGTTGGCCAAGGCTTGTGCCTTTCTCTCTACCTAGTGTAGAAAGGTGGATTATCCCTGCTTGTGGGAGTAGTAGTACACAGACACTGGGTAGTAGGATACTATAGAATTGGACCTATATGTACCCCCGTCTTTGGCCCGGAACGTCGTTCTGGAGGGCTTGCAGCAGGAGTGGATGGGGCCCAGGATTTACTAACCTGGGGACTGGTACTCTGGTCTCCCTCGCCTTCCAAGGCGGTCAGCAGTAGCTCCCCACACACTCTCACTTCCCCCAGTACCTCCAACAGCCCTCCCACACCCAGTGACTGTCAGTTCAATAGTATTATTGGGCTTCCCTTTAAGCAGTACCCTTCCATGACCACCTGTATAGACCCTTCAAATGCTATTCTGTGAATGGGGTGTAAGGGTTAAATAATTATGCAGTCACAATATTTACCCAGGGGTTAGATTAGCAAATGGAAGAAACAGACACACACACAGTGCTCCCAATAAGGTCTACTTTGTATTGAAGCCTGGGCAGGTTATCAGTTACAGATAATACTTCAGATTTATTCATACATGGCACCGGGTGCTCTCACTGATAATGTAGGGGAAACTATTCCCACCATAGGCACCGCATGCTCAATACATTAATAACACCCCGCTTGTACTAGGGGAGACCCAGGCATAAAGTAGAGAAACATTGGGAATTCAAATAACAAGAATAATAAAATACCAAAAGAAAACCAAGTAAATGTGGGCCCACGTTACCAAAATAAAACCTACACTAAAGCCGGCTTAAATTGTTTGGGGTACCCCTTAGACACTGGTTGTTAGCGTTCACTTGAATGGACGTTGATGTGGATACACGAGGTACCGTTCGTACTTAGCCAAGATGGCGGACCCACTCTTATCACCTCTCGTCCAGGTGACAAGATGGCGTCGGCGATCCCGCAAGCACAGCCAGCGGGCTGGGCGAACAGCATGGGCAGTGGTTAGCTGGAGGAGCGTGCTGTGATGGCGACCTCTGCTGCTGGGAAGAGGCGTCCTCTGTAACGTCTGGGGAACATCCACTGCTGGCTGTTGCTTGCTGCTGTCGCGCAAACTGCTAATACTTCTATCCCCAGGCCATCAGGCTGCTAAACGAACAATAAACACTATGCAACAACCATCAAATGCACACAGCACACACACCCACACGCACACACTCACTCAAACAAACAACACACTGCAGCACCCACTCTCCACACTTTAGATCACACAAACACACTTTACACTTTACACTTATTTATTGATAAAGGATTTGCACTACAACTCGTACACCTACTGTGAATTGTACCTAAATTGCACCTCGTCCCATTTCTGCCTTGCACTATATAGTATTGTATATTAGTACACTGCACAGTATTGTATATTGTATGGTAACTACGTCTATTCTGCATCAAACATTGTACATATGTCTAAACTGAACACTGTGACCTCATTTTTTTACTTCTAATTTTACTATGTTATTTTATTTCATACTTATCTTGTCTTGCACAGTCTCTGGAGCGTAACAGTAAGAAGCATTTTGTATAAAAGTATTCTGTACTTCTGTATGACAAATATTAAAGAAACTTGAAACTTGAAACTTGTTGCTACCCTAAACACAGCTAAACTTCGGGTCTGGATGCACCCTCCTGCTATATCGGTTGTACTACTAATGCAACGTGGCTGACTATACCACCGGTCTTCAGCGCTGCACGCTCGGTAGTCTACTGGAGTCAGACGGAGCCGTTAGCAGCATGCTAATACACTGCACACTTACTACTATAACCCGTTAACTATAGACGTTAGTCCCGTTAACTCTAGACGTTAGTCCTTCGTTCTGTATCGCTTACTCACACACTATCGCTGGTACTTCTAGGATAACCCGTCAACTAGCAAGTACTTCTTATCACCCGTTGCTCGTTCCAACGGGGCTCTCCTCATAACTTCTGCAACAGGGCTCTTCCAGAGCACACGCCTGCTGCGACTGCGACTGTTCACGGTCGAGTTCACTGCCGAAGAGAGCTTCCTGGTCCTCTCGCCCCCAGGTAACTCCCTCTTCCTCGTTGCTTTCCTCTCTCCTCCGCTCCACCTGCCACCACTGCCACTTCGCCCCCTGCTGGCAACCGCCACTGATCCCACTCTAGGACCACTCCAGAAAGGGAAAAGGTGCTTCAATGTTATTGTTAGTGATCCATACTGAAGCCGGAGAAGAGTAGCACCTCACCTCGTTATTAGACTGGGCGAGCTATCCAAAGGAACACTGTTTATCACACGTTATACACACACAGGGAAAGTAACAGTTAGTTAGCACTTCTGAATACTTAGTAGAATATTCAGGCTGCTACACTAGGAACAGCGTGGTTTTTTACGTGAGTAAAAATGAACTGGGTTTTTTGTTGTATGATGAGAAGTTGTGTGTCTTCATGTAACGTTTAGACAACGTGGCTGAGCCTACAACTGGCTGGGTTACCCTACAATGTTGTGCATAGTGGCATATGATCGAGGGCTGAGTCCCTCTCTTAGCTTGTTATTTTTTACTAATGATGAGGGTAATGATGAAAATAACAAGTGGGAAGTTTTTTTCACACATAAGCAGAGCTGTGGGAAACCTGTTTCAAACAAGGTCTTCGGCTGTGCTGGCGTGCATGATGTAAAGCTTTTACTCTACACATTTGGCGTCGTATCAGGGGTAAGGTGGTGAGGGGTGGGTGAAATTATTCCCCGGTTTGCCCCTGCCCCCCCCCCCCCCCCTCCCCTCAAATATGATTTTGTTTACAAAATGTGTGTTGATTCACTATATTTTTGGGGATACGGTGTAAATCCCTCAGCTTCTGCTGGGGTTGTGCTCTTGCTTAGAGAGAGATTTCTCTGAAAATTGTTTGGTCGCTGTCATGTAGACTTAGCAAGGCCTGTGGCCAGCACTTAATCGAGGACTTATGTCTTCTCTCATCATAAAAAACGGCGTTCCTCTTACAGTAGTGAGAGTGAACTTTTTGCCCTTTTTATTGTGATGGAGGGTTGTGTGTATCGTATTCACGTTTAGGATCCACAACTGGGTTAGACTCGATGACTCACATGTATCTCCGGGGGGAGATGACGGAGTAGATCATAACATTGGCGGAGGGGTCTCACGCCCATGAGGTGGGCCGCCAGGAGCAGCGCATTCATGTTCTGTCCATCTTGGTGGCGCCCTCTGTGATGTTTTAGATCGACACCCGTACCTACCCCCCTCTTAGGACTGGGGATGGTGGCATGACTAGGACGCAGGACTGGTTCTGGTCATGCCGGACCAGGTCAGTTAACCCGTTGTCCGCCGGGGCGCAGATCTGCTGTTCTGGTACCCCGAAGGACTTTGTGCTTTTCCGGGGGGAAAATGCCGGGTCGGTCCAGGCTTCGCAGGGATTGATGTCGTGGATATGTGTGTCATGTGTATGCCACTACGGCTTGCCCATAACAGTGACGTGCTTGGTCCATACTGTGTTGTACCTTGCGCTGTGTTAGGGGGCCTGGTCCTTCTCCATTGTTTCACTCCTCCCTCCCCCTGCTGGGCAGGGATGGGAGGGGGCTGTCGAGGTGGTTGCTGTCAACCCCTCTAGGCATCCCTGTGTAGGTCCCGGTCCGCCAGGCCCAGGTCCGGATTCGTTCCCGTCGACCTGTTGGCCTGGGTTAACCCTTTGAAAACTGAAACACTTTGTTTCTAGGTTTTTCTTGGTGGGTTAAGGGAACAACCGCCTCCTGTTAAACGAAACATAGGGAGGTGGTTGGTTCTCCGGTGTGTTGGTAGCAGAGTCGACTCTCTTGTTGAGGCCGCGCTTGACCCCGTCTGCCCGAGAGTGTGCCCCCGCATTTTTCATGACGTCTGCCAATTGTGTTTGCCTCTCCTTTGAACCTCGACCCCGCTGGAGGGGTCGGGTTTGTTGAGGTCATGACATGATGCACAGCATACCGAACAGCCCTTCCGCCGGGTACTGTTCTTACAGTAGACCCTTTAGGCGCCTGTCTAGTCTGCAGTGCTCCGGGCACAGGTCGAGTTCTGGCCTGTTGCCTGGATTGAGGGATCAACCCCCTTGGGGGTTGTCTCCCCGGCGCGCCGTCTGGCCCCACAGTATTGTGGGGGGGTAGCGTCTTGGGGCTTACGGCCATGCCAACCTGGACGCGTCTATTCGAAGCCCAAACAACTCGTATTTCCGCATTCGAGTTTTGCGCTCTGATTGGCCACTGACCTACGCTATTACGCCCCCCTTATCTACGCCGCCAGTTCACCTCCAAGAAACTACGCTCTCGCCTGAGTCGCGAAACGCAGCGCTGTGAAGTTCATGCTTTGAGGCACAATTCCTGACAGGATTTTATAATATTGTATTTTATAATATTGTAGCTTGACAATTTTAAGAAACTATGCTCTCAGCTGCACCTCTGTGAGTCTAGAGAACTATGGGCAGTACAATTACTTTCTCAGTCAGTGCTAAGTGCAGTCATCTTATACAGCATCATTTTTCACATCAAAACAAAAGTAGAACTGTAATGTGGACGTTCGCATATTATTAACATTGACAAACATATTTACAATCTATGAATGCCAATTTCATGGGCAGTACACTTACTTTCTCAGTCAGTGCTAAGTGCAGTCATCTTATGCAGCATCACTTTTCACATCAAAACAAAAGTAGAACTATAATGTGGACGTTCGCATATTATTAACATTGACAAACATATTTACAATCTATGAATTCCAATTTCATGGGCAGTACACTTACTTTCTCAGTCAGTGCTAAGTGCAGCATCCCTTTTCACATCAAAACAAAAGTAGAACTGTAATGTGGACGTTCGCATATTATTAACATTGACAAACATATGGAGGCGAACTACTTTAGCGAACATGGAGGCGAACTAAAGTCACAGAAACAGCTGTTCTTGGAGGAAGATAACTGGCGTACATAAGGGGGGGGGGCGTAATAGCGTAGGTCAGTGGCCAATCAGAGCGCAAAACTCGAACACGAAAATACGAGTTGTTTGGGCTTCGAATAGACGCAACCTGGACACGCCCAATCTCGTCAGATCTCGGAAACTAAGCAGGTTCGGCCCTGGTAGTTCTTGGATGGGGGACCCCCTGGGAATACCAGGTGCAGTAAGCTAGAGTGCTTCACGGCGGCGTGCCAAAGGGGGGAAGGGCCTACTCTTGATTTGGGCCCTGTCCGATACGCTGGCGATGTGGGGGGTGGTGTCATCAGTGACCGTCTGGTGGGGTCCCGATGCTATGGCATCGTTGACCTCACCGGGCCCCCTTTTTTGGGGGGTCCTGGCCCTCAGGCTGTTCCTGGGGCTGGGTCCTCCTCCACGCTCCGCTGCTACGGCCTTGCCACAGGGTTGGGTGCTTGACCTTTGACCCCGTGATGTTGGGGGCTGTAATGGGTTTTTTTTCTTCCTGTTCGTTCCCTAGTGGCATGTGGGATGCACGCCTGAGTGGTCGCGGGTCCTTCTGTGAAGGTAAGTCCCACGATCTGCTCACCTGTGCGTTGAGGTGCTAAACCCTCTTTGCACAGTCAGATCCGATTCCCTCCCGTCCCCCTCTAGGGTGGTCCGGGGGCTCGGGTCCTCCCCAGTTCTGATGGTTGTGGGGGGCCTCAGCGGGTACATTTGTCGAGCTTCCGCTCTGCTCAGCTCCTGTGTTCCACTAGAATGCAGAGCGTAAGCCATACGATAATATAACATACGGTTATCCTATAACCATAGTTATTTATATGAGTATAGCGAGCGCTCTGCACTGACTCACTGAGGACCCCGTGGTCTTTGCCTTCGGTGGTGAAAGACTGGGGAAGGAGCTGTTAGTATGGCCACGACCCCGCTTATGTAGAGGGGCGGATGTGGGTGTGGCCAGGCGGATGGGTGTGTACATGTGGAGAAAAGTATTCAGTATTAGATTGATAAGGGATGTGGTTCCACTAGAGTGCAGAGCGCTCGCTATATTCATATAACTATGGTTATAGGATAACCATATGATTTGCAACGTAAACATAAAACAGGGCGACACTCAAGGAGGTTATGTTTTTTTTTTTTTTTGCTCTCCATGTCAAGTTTCATTGCATCTTTCGGACACATAGGTTTGATGTCTGAGGACGTGCACAGAGGACGTGCACAAAGTACGAACATAAATATGTAAGCGTATTTAAAAGCAAGTATACAGAGACCATTAGGGTGCTTTCATAGTTAGGTCCATTTTAGCCTCTCAAATGAACTCAGAGTGACTAGTCAGCACTTTTAGTTTATACTGTATATGAACACTCCAAAAGAAACTCAGAGCACTATGAAACCGGAGCTGCACAGGAGATGTTCTCACGGGAGATGGTCTCATGGGATATGGTCTCACAGGAGATGGTCTCACAGGAGATGGTCTCAGTTGAGTTTGTTTTTGAGGTGTGCTTTGTCTGCTGATTGTGAACACAGAGAGCTCTCAGTTCATTTGTTGGGTAAGCTCTAGGAGGCTGTTAAAATAGAGCTGCAGGGGATATTATGGTACAATTATTGCAAAAAACACATGCCAAGTGTTAAACAGTACCCTGATGTAGCCCATTACCAGGAAGTATAATGGACTACATCAGCTATCACGTTAGCTAACATCAGTATTTAAAAGGCTATTGTTTGAAAATAAAGTCTTTATATATATTTTTTTTCTTTTTTTTTTACAAATTAAGCCTTTTGCTACTTAAGACTGAAGCTTGTAACAGATTTACTTGGAATCATGGAATTAATGTAAAATCAACACAAAGAAAGTATATTTAGATTAAATTACTATTTTAATAGCTTTCTTTGAATACAGTTTCTCTCCTGTGACGTACAAATGTTCAACAAAACCATCAACATTGACTCAGCTAGAACTCTTTCTTATATCCGTGGCGCTAACAGAAATAAAAACAACCCAGGCCTATGTTAAAGTGCAGATTGGCTTAGAGGACGATAATGTCTTGTATCAATTACCAGTAATATAAATCATATTAACAACAAAAATGTGTTCCATCTTCATGTCAGATGATTTTCAAAAAGGTGCATGAGTCGAAGAACAAGCAAATATACTGCTGAATGTTCAGAACATCGAAGATTTTTCACTCCATAGATTAATCTAGATACATTTATTTTAATGCTTTAAATTATTTAAATTAATCTCCAAAGTTAAAGCATTAACTTTGACAGCCCTAATATATATATATATATTAGGGCTGTCAAAGTTAATGCTATAGCTATATTCAGTAAGGTGACAGCTGAGGGGAAGAAGCTGTTCCTGTGCCTGGACCTCAGGTTCTTGTGTAGTGCTTCCCAGAGGGAAGGAGGGCAAACAGTCTGTGGTTTCCTCTGTCTCCTCAGGAAGAAGATGCTGGTGAGCTTTCCTGACCAGGGTTGAGGTGTTAAAGGCCCAAGAGAGGTCCTCAGAGATGCTGACACCCAGGAATTTGAAGCCGGATATACGGTTGACCTCTGTCCTGTTGATACAGAGGGGGAGCGTACATGTCAGCTCTGGTCTTCCTGAAATCTACAATGAGCTCCTTGGTTTTCTTGGTGTCGAGGGCCAGGTTGTTGTCTCAGCACCACACCGCCAGGTGATGGACCTCCCTGTAGGCCAACTAATTAAATTTTTTTATGAGACCCTCCACCACACCATCGGAGCCATGTATAGGAGTACAGTTATGGGTGAAGAGGAGAGGGCTCAGCATGCAGCCCTGTGGGACGCCGGTGTTCAGGGTGAGGGTGGAGAAGGTGAGATTGTCTGACCTAACATACCGGGGTCTGTTGGTTAGGAAGTCAAGTATCCATTTGCAGACAGAGGGATTGATGTCGAGGTCCTTGGTTTCCACAACGTCACCAAGTTTTCAGATGAGTTTGGAGAAAGGACGGGAGTGTAGCGCTGCAGAGGTGTCATGCCCCTGTTCTCACGATAGACTTTTTTTTTTTATCCAGTGAGGGTCCAAATTTTAGATGAGCCAGGACCAGCCTCTCGATGCACTTCATGATAATGGGGGTGAGTGCAACAGGGCGGAAGTAATTAAGGCTCGGTGCAGAAGAGCGTTTCGACACCGACAGGATGGAGGTGGTTTTGAAGGACGCGGGAACAACCGCCGGGGCTAGTGACAGGTTGAAGATGTCAGTTAGGTCAGCTGTTCAGTGCAGCTCCTGAGAACACGACCGGGGATGCCATCAGGGCCAGCAGCCCTTATGTGCGTTAGTCCTGCTCATTGTAGCACACGTCAGTGGGAGAGAGCGAGTGAGAGGTTGGGGGTCAGCAGGCAGAACAGCCTTGATATTCTGTAACAGCCATAATGGGAGTTGTATAGAAAAACAGAGCTGAAGAAAATAACACACTAAATACTTGCTTTACAATAACAATAGAAGACAATAGGCAAGAGTATTTAAAAAATTAAATACATAACAGTGGGCATATTTTAAACTGTTCAGAATTCCCATTGTCTCTTTAAATGTACTTCTGTAATTTGTACATTTAAATGTACCTTTTACAATTTGTAAGTCGCTTTGGATAAAAGCGTCAGCTGAATGACTAAATGTAAATGTTGGGATGTCAATTGAGCAGGATGTAGACTTAATTTGTAATGGAATCTTTGTTTGTTTAAAAGGATGGGTTTAAAGCTGCCAAGTGTATCAGACACAGATTACACAGTTTGAGACAGGTTGCCATGGCAATATATAGTTATTGAGAAGGGGGAGAGATACAGTATCTTAATCTGATATTTTCAACCGTATTATTGAAATATACTTTATGATATACATTATTTAACCTTATGGTATATTTAACCTTTTCAAATATTTAACCTTCTGATATTATTTAAGCTTCTAGTATATTTACCCTTCTGATATTATTTAACCTTCTGGTACCTTCTGATATTATTTAACCTTCTGATATATTTTACCTTCTAGTATATTTAACCTTCTGATATATTTTACCTTCTAGTATATTTAACCTTCTCGTATATTTAACCTTCTGATATTGTCTAACCTCTTGATATACAGTATTTAACCTTCTGATATTGTCTAACCTTTTGATATACAGTATTTAACCTTCTGATATTGTCTAACCTTTTGATATACAGTATTAACCTTCTGATATTGTCTAACCTTTTGATATACAGTATTTAACCTTCTGATATTGTCTAACCTTTTGATATACAGTATTAACCTTCTGATATTGTCTAACCTCTTGATTCTAGGCAGGCGAGGATGCCTGTGGCTCCAGGCATGGGTCCCAATAACCATCTCTTTGCATAGCATGGTCACACACATTTCCTTCATCTGTTCTCAGTATATAATGCCCATAACCAAATATAGAGTTGAATAATGTATCATTGAGATCAATTTAGAAACTATTAAAAATGCTATTTACTTAAGGCTGCAAGTCAATTTCACTAGAGTAGAAGAGAACGGGCTTGGAAAGATAGAGGTAGGTCTTCATTTACTTCTCCAATCTGGCCATAAATGTGCTTCTCGCTGAGTAAATACAATGTATTTCGAGCAACCGAACGTGACAGATTTAATTGTATCTTTGTGCATGTGGATGGTGATGTCACATAGAGGATAGAGGTACAGTATAGTCTCCGGTTCCTAAGGCACACCTTACTGTAGTGACTTTTCAATAGAAAATTCTTCAAGGACAGAACTCACTCCAGTCACCGGCTATACTGTACGTATGTATGCTAATCACGACAGGACAGCTGTTTCGATTGCAAATCACTGGTGGCACCATTCGTGTTTTCTACACTAAAAGTGTTAGGAGTGGGAGATTACTGTACGGTATCTAAAGGGAAACGGCGTCAACAGTTCGGATGCTGTTTTGTTGAACTGACACGGTGGTTAAGCTCTTTTAGAACCGCACGCTCCAATATGGGTTCTTCTTAGATAAAAAACAACAACAAACAATATAGAAGTGCTGCACCAAGTAGACGGAACGGTGGTTCTCACTGCAGGGAGGATACAGCAACACGCTGATAACACTTGTTATCTTTTGCTAGTCGAGAATATACTGAGCATCCAAGGGTGTCAAAAAAAAACATGAATCCACAATAGCAGAAAGAAACATCAGGCGCTCGATCTGCGACGCACAGAAATGAAAAAGCCATCACTTAAGCTGTGCACGGACACTCTTGAAAAAGGGGCAAGCGGTGCCTATCGACTGGATCACGTCTTCCTCAGGGTCAGAGGACTAATGAGCAGAAACAACTATATATAGACTTGGGAATTACAGTGATTTGAATAATTGCCGTGTCACAATACGGGGGGGGGGGGGCACGGCCTCGCCACACAACAACTGCTCCGCGCAGGAAGAGGAAAACAAGCTGGAGACTAATGAGCAACACATCTTATCAACGAGAGGAAACAAAGCTTCGCCGAGTATAAACAATGCAAATGGTATAGTGTGGAGAGAGATAATAATGCAGGGGGAAATGCAAATAACAAACAATGCAAATTACACATCAGAAAAATCAGGAGATGGATAATGTGCAAATGCTACCTTCATAAACCGAACTAAATAAAGAATTTAGCTACGCAGTGTAAATACTGAGCGAACGCTATGCTATACAGATCGTTAACCCTTTCACTACCACACTACAGAAAGTGAACCATTTCACTACTGCGCTACAAAGGGTTAACGATTTCACTACCACACTACAAAAGGGTTCTGTATCGTTAGTGGCTTAGCTTGGCATCGCCTTCTGCACTATCTCGCGTACGTGCACGCGTACTGAATAAACCACAAATGTACCTATAATACCAGTATTAGTCTGACCACACCCCTCATCAGCTTACCTTCATAAGCAGGTGTGTGGTCACCTGCTCTCCTCCTTCTCGCTTTCACCACAAGGAAGAGGTGCCTCGGTAGATCCCCACACTTGACACCATGATGGAAGAAATTGGATTAGGAACAGCTTGGGAAACAAGGATACGTTGACATCATATCTTTATTTTCTCTCTCACTATTTTCGAGAAAATACGGCGATATTGTCTTCGTACTGGAGTGTCTAGAAGATGATGATCATTCTACAAACCCTCCACCGGTTTTCGTATTGGGAGCACGCCGCTGCATGCTTCTCAACTGCAGTTCCTTGCTGTGTTTGTTGGGGTGAAACCTGTCAGGCCACAGCTGAACTGTCGGACATGCCGCTGTTGTGAGGAGCGGTGCGTTCCAGGTTGGGTGAGTAGTGTTTGCTGGCGGGCTCCACTTGTCTGTTAGTGCTATGGGGGCTACTAGACAAAGTTTATGGAAACCGGCCCCAGGCTAGGGTCCTTTGTTTAGCCGTCTAGGCGACAGAAGGCCTTGGTCTGGCGACCATTATAGTTTTAACTAGTGGGCCGCGACCATTGACACTGGTGATCCCTGTGTGTTCTGGACGAGTGGATTCTCTCTGTCACCGTGTTAAGACCCCATCTTTCATATCCAAATGAGAGTATTCCTTCACGAGGGGATATGTGCATGTAATGTGCGATAGCGGCAGATTCATGTTCAAAGTCAGCTATACAGGCCAGTTGGTACTGTGCTGATTCCGCCGGACGTGTTAATGTCACCGTTGTGAAGCGGTGTTGACGTCTTGTTTTCTCTTTTCTCTTAAAAAGTGAGGAGGGTTCAGAACGGCGGCCTGTCTGGGTGAGTGTTATGTCATTGTTTACATGTTCATAGCTTACGGTTAGCCGGTCGGTGGCCTGGCGCGGGGTAGCTTGGCTTCTCGCGCGCCGCCGGGAGCTCGCTCCTGATCGCGTGCGTCGTAGATCGGCGTCTCACGAGCGGAAGCGATAGCACCCGAACGGTTGGAGCAGCCGTTAGCTTGATGCTATTCTGTTGAACGTGCTTTGATTTTTAACATGTTTTACACTCTTGACCACGACGTCATCCTTGACAGGGGATGTTCGTCGACCCTGCCTGAGCCTAGACGGGGATTGCGTCAACAAAGAGGACTGTAGCGACTGGTGGAGCGGCGACGCTGCCCGGATCGAACAACACGGGACGGCTGTGTTCTACGGTGGCTTGTGACTGCACTTCGCTGATCTGCGTTCCGGGCAGGTACGGGGTTGGCCAGACCTCATGACACGTCTTCTGGTTTTACCTTGCTAAATGTATTGTGAATAACGGTGTTTTTTCCCAAAACGTGTGTTGTTGCAATGCATTTGAGATACGTTGCGGGTTGTGTGTGAGCTGTTTTTGTCACTGGCAGTTAGCTTCTCCGTGCAGGTCGTGATGTATTGATCTGGTTGTTGTGTGAGAAACATCATGGTGTTTATGTGTACCGTGTACTCACTACTAAGGCAACTAACCTATGAAGCTATGCTTGGTGACGAGTGAGTAAAAGAATGTTCTTTCTCAGACTGTAATGACAATGAACAGTGAGTTCACACATTAACAGGTTTTCCTGTTTTAACTGGCCGTATTGAGGGTAAAATAGGAGGATTGTGTTTCCCCCCCCGGTTCCCTGGGGACTTTATCACCTCCTATCAGACATGTTGTGCATTAATTGTGTCTTTTGTGTGGTAGGGATACGATGTAACTCTCAGCTTGATTGCTGAGGTTGTGCTAAGTCTGCTGGAGAAACTTATTTCCTAAAGGGAAATTGGTTTGGTTGCTGTCATGTGTGCTTAGCAAGGCCTGTGGTCGATACTAATCAAGAATGATGTATTCTCTCATTGTGATGATGATGGGTTGTGTGTGTCATGTGACCTACAACTGGGTTGTACTGGCCACAGAAGCACATGTGTATGTTGGACCGGGGTTCTTAGAGCCCTCTCTATTCTGTGTTTTTCCTTAGTAAAAATCAGATAGCAGGTTAGCTCGTGCGCTGTGTGGAGCTGTGAAACGCTTCATAGAGCTGACTATGACTGTGTCATATTCTCTTTTTCGTCGTTACGTCGTATCATGGGTGTGGGGTCGTAAAGGGGTGAACTGGTAACCTTTCCTCTCCCCATTGTTCTGTCGGTCAGGGGTACACCCCCTGTCCTTCAAGGTTCCCGTCACGTGGCGGTTCGGCACGTTACGGGGGGGGGGGGGGGGGGGGGGGGGAGGGAGTTCCTGGTCCCACGGCCTGGTATATTGGGCGTGTGCACCGCAGGAATTCCCCCGCCATAGAGTACGTCACCGTGCGCGTCTCTGTTGGTAGGACTTCCGTGTGCTGTTCAGGTCCATGTGATGGATCTGTTTTCAGGGGGGGTGGTCAGGGCTCCTCCTCACCAAGCGCCTACTCAGGCCTTCTGTGAGTTCGGACTCCTTCTTCCATGTGAGGAAGCCTCCATCAGAGTACAGAGCCTTCCTCCTCAGATTGTCAAAGTGAGTGGACCCTCTAGAAGGGTCCTTTTCTATTGTATGTATATTCGATTCAATTCGTTTATTGAGTGTGTATGGGTTCGGTGCCTCTTCCCCGGAGGCCCTAAAACCAGTTTTTTACATGGCTCAAGGTGCAATATATTCTTTTCAATCTGTACAGCTCGCGTGGGAAGTCTCTCTGGGGATCCCCGTCTCTTTCCTATGGGAGGGTGGTGGGATGTAAAAATGTGAAAATTTTTTACCCCGGCTGTGTAGACTGGGATACATACTGTTGATGCTTCCTTCTTTCTATTCCAGAAGTGTTGGAGTTAGGGAGTGTCACACCCCTCTTGTCGTTCCCCTGGGCGCCTTGGGGATTCAATGACAGGTCTAAATAGCCTGTTCATTGATGGGGGTGTGTCCCGACGCACGTATAGTGCTAGCTCGCTGTAAACAGGCGATTGACTGGCACGCCTTAGTTGCTTGTGGTTGAAACAGCGTTTTTATAAAGCAACTGAGATGGGGGTTTTTCCTCTTCCGGCGACCACATCCCATGACCTGGGTGGGTTGTCGACGGATTCTCGTTCATGTCTGGGGGATGATGACGGGATGGATCTGAACATATGTAGTGGGGTCTCACGCCCTTGGGGTGGGCCACCAGGCGCGGTTCGTCCCGACGTCTGGGTGGCGCCTTCTTTTCATGTTAAGATCAACACGCATATCTGCCTTTCTCCTGGAGTAGGCATGTCGGCGTGGTTAGGGCACGGGACTGGTTCTGGTCACGCTGGTCCAGATCAGTTGAACCCGTTGTCCGCCGGGGATGCAGATCTGCTGTTCTGGTACCCTGAGGGACTTGGGCTTTTTTCAGGGGGAAAAATGCCAGGTCGGTCTGGGTGTCACAGGGTTAAGCGCTATGGAGACCCTGGTTGGGTATGTTTTTACTCAGCACTGTCGTCATGGCTTACAGCCATGCCATTCTGTACGCGCTCGATCTCGTCGGATCTCGGCCGCTACACAGGTTGGTCCTGGTTAGTACTTGGTTGGGAGACCGCCGGGGAATACCGGGTACGGTGTGCTTAGGGGCTGGTTCTCCATTATTTTTCGCTCCTCTCTCACGCATGGCGAAGAGGGGCCTGTGGGGGTGGTTTTTTGACCTCCTCTGGTGACCCTGTGCTTCCCGTACCGCCAGGCCCGGTCCGAAGTGATGTTTGCGACCCGTAGGCCTGGGTTAACCCTTTTTGGAAACTGGAACACTTGTACTGCGGTATAGCCGGTGTATACCCGCAGGTGTGTTTTGGAGTTTTTTCTTGAGGGGTTATAGGAACAACCACCGCATTGGGTAACACCGAGGTGGTTGATTCCCTGGTGTGTTGGAGCAGTGTCAACTCCCGGGTTCACCGGTTGAGGGTGCCCCTGCACGTTCATGACGTCTGCCAATCGTGTCAGCCTTCTCTGCCTCGACCCCTCTGGGTGGGGGTTGTTAAATGGAGGCTTGGTCATGCAACACCGCCAGCTTACGCTCCTTCCGCCGGGGCGGCTGTGTTCAGCTGTCCCCTCTGGCGCCTGTCTCGTCCGCAGTCTCCAGGCTAGGGTTAACAGCCTGTTGCCTGGTTTTTCCCCGGTGCGCTGCCTGCTTCCGTTGGTTAACCTTTTTTGTGTGCTTACGGCCATGCTGACTGCCTATTCTGCAGGGTCAGTGTGCCAGGCGGTGTACTATTGGGGGGACGGGGCCCGCTCGGCTTACGGCCATACCGACCTGAACACGCCCGGTCTCGTCCGATCTCGGAAGCTGGGCAGGTTCTGGCCTGGTTGGTTCCGCCTGGGAATACCAGGTGCAGTAACTGAGGGGCCTTTGTCCGAATACGCTGGCGATGTGGGGGGCGGGGCACTACGTGCCCACCTGGTGGGGTCTTGATGCTGGCATCATGGACTTCTCCGGGCCCCCATTCCAGGGAGTCCAGTCCTTTTGGTGGGTCTGGGCTTCCTTCGTGCTCCGCTGCTACGGCCTTGCCACGGGGTTGGGTTTGCCCTTGACCCCGTGATTCTGGGGGCAGTAACGAGGTTGTTCCTCCGTTCGTTCCCGGGTGGCATGCGGGTTGTGCGTGTGTGTAGTCGTGGGGTCAAGCCACGGTCTGCTCACCCTGTGCGTTGAGTTGCTTGAGTGCCTCTTCGCACGGTCGGGTCCGTCGCCCTCCCGTGACGTCCCTAATAGGGGGGCTACCCTCCATTAGGGGGGGTCGGGGGGGCTCGGCCCTCCCTGTTCTGATGGTTTTGGGGGGCTGTCAGCGGGGTGTATTTGTCAGCCAAGTGGCTCCGCTTGGCCTCCCTTGTGCAGAAGGCGATGCCAAGCTAAGCCACTAACGATACAGAACGTTAGGTTATGACTATAACCAAGTTCTGTTAGTTAGGGGCGATGCTTGGCATCGGACGCCGCTGCAGCCCTTGTCCTCACCTTGTGGTGAAAGCTTGGGAAGGAGGAGAGCAGGTGACCACACACCTGCTTATGAAGGTAAGCTGATGAGGGGTGTGGTCAGACTAATACTGGTATTAGAGGTACATTTGTGGTTTATTCAGTACGCGTGCACGTACGCGAGATAGTGCAGAAGGCGATGCCAAGCATCGCCCCTAACTAACAGAACTTGGTTATAGTCATAACCTAACGTTAACGCTTTCACTACCACACTACGGAAGGTTATCCCTTTCACTATACCACACTACAGAAGGTTAAACTTTCAGTACCACACTCCAGAAGGTTAACCCTTTCACTACCACACAACAAAAGGGTCAACGTGTTCACTACCACACTACAGTAGGTTAACCTTTCACTACCATACTACAGAAGATGAATGCTTTCACTACCACACTACAAAGGGTTAACACTCTTAACGGTTAACTGTCTATAGTGTGGCAGTGAAAGGGTTAATTAGCCAGACCTTATGATATCAGCGTATTTATCTCTTGAGCCCTCTCCTATCGATGTCACTTTCAGGATGTGCTGATGCCTTTAAAGTCGCTGCCGTTCAAGTTGTGTCGAGGCGCGGGCCAGTTGTGCTGAGGAGCTCTTTAAGAACCTCTGACAGTGTGAAACATTATCTCTGTTTTTTTTTTTTACCTCTCCTGTTCCTCGTGTTGTGAAGCCACACTGCTGTCATTCCTTATTTTTTTTTCTGAACACGCAGCAACTATCTCAGAGGTTCAGCCATTTGTTTTGCTTTGGGCCCACACTGAAGGAGCTGAAGGCTACACTTGCTGTGTTCTTTTTTTCTTCTTTCTTTCGGGAAAGTGACAAAATTGGCGACTCAGTGCTGAGGTGTGTGGAGTTATCTCCAGGGCGGTCTGTGCCAAGTGCCTTGTCCAGTAATCCATGTAATCCACGATGGCCTCCTACCTTTTTTCCAGGGCAATGTACCGCTGTTTGCCTTCAGTTACCGGGATCTCTCTTATCAGAAAATACCTTAGCTTAGCACCTTCAGATAGCATTGTTTTGGCAAACCCATCTGGGGTCGCCCTCAGAGACGGTTATCGGGGCGGACAGACATTTCGATACCTCAGCTGTTTGCGGCTGATGTCAGAGCCGAGGTATTCAATGGAATGCGGGACACCTCAACCTGTGCTGATGTTTTGCGTTTCCTGGAGCGATGTTGATACAAATTTGTTCAGAAATTCTTCTTCTTTTGAGGTCCCCCATGACTATATGTAATTAAAATATATCTAATGACTATAACTATATAATATGTATGACTATGTTGCTGACAGGTCAGTGTTTTGAGGTCCCCCATGACTATATATAATTAAACAAAATTTGTATGACTACATGTGCTATATATATGACTATATGTTTCTGACAGGTGTGTGTTTTGAGGTCCCCCATGACTATATGTAATTCAACTAAAAGTAATGACTATAATTAAACTAAATGTAATGACTATGAACATTTTATTATAGAAATCAAATAAATACATTCTGACTATTATGCACTATGCTACTATGCTTATACTAGGGGAGAACGGGGATGGTTGTCCCACGGGTAGGTTGTCACATTCATTATATTTCACCACCAGAGGGTCCTGTCTCCCATATTTTGGTATTTAAATGTCCACAATTGGGGTCAGAATTCACCTACATTGTCATCTTTGGAGTGAAACAGCTGAACTTGAGGTGAGAGGACTTTTTGTGTTTTTCATGTCCATTTGTAAATATTCCGCTCCTCAGTATTTTTCTTCTAGGCTTTTACACAACTGGTTTATAATGAAACAATTATTACCCTTAACTCAATCAGCGCCAGACCCGAGGATAGTCGGGTTATCTCGCCAACCGTTCAGCGCCAGACCAGAGCATAGTCGGGTTTTCATCGCTATTTCTTTTATTCAATATTTCTATTCATTACAGGCACACAGACTCTGGGTTAATATGGGGAATCATCCTGAGATCGACAAAGTGCAATACCGGCCGCATCCTCCCAGGTGGCAGTATCGAGTACCCTTTGAAACCTTATATCTTGGCCTGTGTAACGTTCAAATGTCTCCGGGCGCAGTTTTCTTTGTCAGGCGAGTGGATCGGTTATCCTGATCGCATTGAGAAGCGTCAAATGGCCCAGATGCATCTGTTGTCGTGGATTATGTTGGCGACACGATGGACACCAATACTGGGGCTCACGGTCAGACACTTGGAATATTCTTTTTGAGGTACCTCCTAGTGAAGGTAAGGATGATTGATGATATCAATCCTGCTTTGATCCAACCATGATTTCACCTCGATCGCAACGTGTATGTGTAACGTTACTCCACAACGTATGCCGTTGGTGACGATCAAAGCATCAAAGAACTAACCCCACCCCCCCTCTCATGCATTCATGATGAAACATAATACCTATTATATACATTTGATTTGGGAATAGTAGCGTGTCCAGGTGAGAAATTCACGTATTGCTGCATATCGTCATTTTCTGGGATTAGACAGGATCACTCTAAAACTATACTTATATTCACCACGGTATAACACGCGGAAATATGGATGAACAAATTAATTAATTAATTATTTTTCAAATATTGAACGATAGATAGTTGATGTCAAATGGCCCATAGTATTGTATCCATAGCTATAATATAGAATATAGATTTAGCTCTGCAAACACCGCCACTTATTCGTATCTCTTAGAGCATTGGTGTGGTAGGAACAAACAATGCTCAAGTCCGTGGCGTCCAATGAGTTAAAAAGTGTGAAGGGATAGCTATAGTTTAGATTGTTGTTAGCTAGCTAACTAGTTATTAGATGGCTGTTAGCCTTGATGCTATCAAGTCATTCCAGTTGGGGTTGGTCGTCACATTTTCTTTGGGGTTTAACCAACCCTTATGTTGTCAAAATCATGCATGGTGAGATTAATAAATGTTTCACTTTTCTTTTTATAAAGAAACATGGGCAGAAACTACATCAGGAAGACAAAGAAGGGCCTGACTCCACCAGATGTCATGTTGAGGACAGTCAGGCAGGTGAAGTTAAATAACAAGTCCATCCGGAGCACTGGCAAGGACTTGGGTATAAATTACAGAACACTGGCAAGATATTGCTAAAAAATAAATGAGCAATAAGTAACTGGAGAAGAAGTCCACCCATACCTGCCAGTAGGCTACGTGAAAAACCGTCTAGCTTTCACTGAGGAGCAGGAGCATCAGCTGGAGGAATATTTGATAACTGCCTCCAATATTTATTTTGGCCTCTCTCCCATTGAAGTTCGCAAACTGGCATACAGCTTTGCAGTGCACAATAGGCCTAGATGGCAGGGGTAGACTGGTTTTCTGAGTTCATGAAGAGACACCCATCGCTTTCCAGCCTAGCCTAGTGCATCCATGCCTAGACCACCTGCCAAGCCTAGTGCATCCAGGCCTAGACCACCTGCCAAGTCTAGTGCATCCAGGCCTAGACCACCTGCCAAGCCTAGTGCATCCAGGCCTAGACCACCTGCCAAGCCTAGTGCATCCAGGCCTAGACCACCTACCAAGCCTAGTGCATCCCAGTGCACTCCACCCCAGCTGGAAAAGACAGCCAGCAAGAAGAAGACAGAGAAAAGAAAGAGACAGGAGGAGTCTTCATTGGATGAAGATGATTGTTTTTGTTTCGTTTGTATGGAAACATTCTCCAACAGCCGTTCAGGGGAGGTATGGGATAAGTGTTGCATGTGCACCCAGTGGGCACACAAGCTCTGCTTAGTTGGAGTGCCCCGACCTTACATTTGCCATCACTGTAACAAGTGAATGAGTGTTACCTAGTTGTTTCAAGTTTTCAAGTTTCTTTAATATTTGTCATACAGAAGTACAGAATACTTTTATACAAAATGCTTCTTACTGTTACGCTCCAGAGACTGTGCAAGACAAGATAAGTATGAAATAAAATAACATAGTAAAATTAGAAGTAAAAAAACGAGGTCACAGTGTTCAGTTTAGACATATGTACAATGTTCGATGCAGAATAGACGTAGTTACCATACAATATACAATACTGTGCAGTGTACTAATATACAATACTATATAGTGCAAGGCAGAAATGGGACGAGGTGCAATTTAGGTACAATTCACAGTAGGTGTACGAGTTGTAGTGCAAATCCTTTATCAATAAATATAAAGTGTAAAGTGTGTAAAGTGTGTGTTGTATTGTTAGGCCCATTTATTTTGTTCTTATTTTGTTATATAGGATGGCCTAAAGATGTGTTCCTGTTTATGTTCATGTTAAGATGCATTAAGTTATGTATTTATCAACGCAATTAAACTTTCAAATTTAGTTCTGCCTTCTTGTCTTATTTTTAAGGTTTCTCGCATTTAAAACACATGGTGACAACCAACCCCATAGTGTGTGACAACCATCCCCCATGTATGAAACTCTTGACTTGACCGGACTTGACTGACTTGACTACTTCATGTTGTGTGTGTGTGTGTGTGTGTGTGTGTGTGTGTGTGTGTGTGTGTGTGTGTGTGTGTGTGTGTGTGTGTGTGTGTGTGTGTGTGTGTGTGTGTGTGTGTGTGTGTGTGTGTGTGTGTGTGTGTGTGTGTGTGTGTGTGTGTTTGTACGGATGACAATAAACAAATCTGTATTTTTCTCGTATTGTGACAGTAAGGTATTTTTTTTCTGCATTCTTTGAAGTATAGGCTTGGGGCACGCGTCAAATCCAGGAGCTTTGTAGCTCAAAAAACAATTGTCATTGGCAGAGGGTTGAGATCTGTGGGGGATTATTGGTGCCAACGTACTTAGGCGGATAATTTAATATTTCTATTCTACTGCCAGTGTGCAACAATGTCGCTTTAATTGATTGAATCTACTCTGAATTGCAAACTCAATTGAACACAATGTGCGCAGTGCTGCAGAACAGATCTCGAAAGCAGATGGGAGGCTTGTGGCTTCCCCCTTCGTTTCCCAGGGAGCAATGATCTGTCAGAGCGTTCAGTAGCAGGCCTTGCTAATGGCTGTTGTCCTGCCCGCGGTGGTTCCCCAACCAGCCTGACTCAGACTGGTTAAAGGGCTGTGTTGACCTTTTCTGGTGCCTTCAGTTAGGCCCTTGAAGCTCACACTCTCCACCCAAGAGTGTGGACGTGATCTGAGTCAATGTATTATCTGGATTCCTTTATTCCAGACACAACACAGCGTAGTAGACGTTTGGCCGAGATAACATTGAGAAGCTTTTCATTACCATTGGAATGCTGGAATGCTGACTGCAGAAGTGATCAAAATGCCATACATTCAATGGGGACGTGTGGCTCAGGGAATACTGTTGAACTTCCAAATTTATTTTCATATATTGTAATAAATCTTCTTATACAGATAACTGTTGAATAATGTAAGGGTGAGTAAGGGTGGGATTAAGAAATCCCTGTACAAGTTTAAAAGCAAATTATGTAAATTATTTCCAAGTCGCTAGAAAACGATTTTTTTTTAAAGATCTATTGGTGTAGATTTAGGAATAAAAAGTTATCCATTTACAATCCTGCCAATTTTGCGCAATCATAATTTTAAAGTCGGGACTAGATCTTTCCTTGCGAACGGATACTTTGTCACTGCATAGTTTTATTTGACGTAATTGGTGCAAGTTCGGTCACGTATCTTGAGATCGACCAATAGCAGCTCTCTTTGTTGAATATGGGTGTCGGGCGACAACAAAATATGACATCCAGAGTAACGTTACATCAGAAGAGGATGAAAATGGACAAAAAACACCTTCTAAAGTTCGCAAAAAGGTTTCTAAACAATGTTATATGCATCTCATGTCCGTTCAGAAAGAACGTGTACAAGATTTTACACAGACACGGTGGGATAGATATAGAAACTTTGTCGAACGGTGGCTTAACCTACCAGGCCAGAATCATACCATTGTGGAGACATACAAACATTGTTTAGAGATCGATTTTGCCAATGTTCCTGGAGATGCTGGTTTTCACGCAACTTGAGTTTTATCAACAAAAAGCGCCTGGATACAGCTGAGAAACAGGCCACAATGTGTTCTTCAGCTCAATATGTGGATACACTATTTGATGCTGTGCTGAGAGACAGTTTAGCTGTGTTTTTGTTTACATAATAGCATTCAAGTTTTCTTCAGATACTGTATGCCATCTAGTTTTATGGTTTACAGCAGGGGTCTCAAACTCAATTTACCTGGGGGGCCGCTGGAGGTAGAGTCTGGGTGAGGCTGGGCCGCATCAAATATTCCACAAAAAAGGGGTTTCAAGTATTCCAAAAAAAACAACTGATCCAATCTTCTCAATCTTTAGCAATAACATTTCACAACATGAACGGTTCTTCAGAACATAGGCTTCTCAGTGGTGTCAGTGGACTCATCCACAGCTATGGAAATGCACTGTGCATTTTTTTTTAATTCTATCACAAAGCTGTTTAATCAAATCACCAGCCAGTATTTCAGTTATTCTGGTTGCTGTGCTATCTGAGGGGGATTTGCTTTTGTTTGCCTTCAAACATGGTCGCCATCACTTCAGTCATACATAATTGTATTATGTATGCATCAGAGAATGGCTTCTTGTGTTTAGCCAAAACCCATGCCACTGAGTGAGGACTTGGTTGCTTTTTCTCGTTGTGACATAGATTTAACAATAATTCTGCTTGCAGCTTGATATGATGATTTCATTCCATACATTTTTGTGGTTCTTAGCACTGAATTTTGAGGAAAAGTTGCATCAAAATAACTGTTTTGTTTCGTAGTGGCGTTTCAAATTACCACTCTTCACAAGAGCTACCGTTTCTTGGCATATTAGGCACATTGGTTTGGTGCTGGGAGGATGCACGCATATTTTTCAGTCCATTCACCTTTGAATTGCAGCGATTTTCACTGTCGACTTTTCTTTTACTGGCCATCTTTGAACATGCCACATTTTTCTATTAGCTGCCTGCTGGTGAAACAAGTTTCAAGTTTCAAGTTTTCAAGTTTCTTTAATAGTTGTCATACAGAAGTACAGAATACTTTTGTACAAAATGCTTCTTACTGTTGCGCTCCAAAGACTGTGCATGACAAGATAAGTATGAAATAAAAACATAGTAAAAATTAGAAGTAAAAAAAAGTAAAAAAGAGGTCACAGTGTTCAGTTTAGACATATGTACAATGTTCGTAGACGTAGTTACCATACAATATACAATACTGTGCAGTGTACTAATATACAATACTATATAGTGCAAGGCATAAATGGACGAGGTGCAGTTTAGGTACAATTCACAGTAGGTGTACGAGTTGTAGTGCAAATCCTTTATCAATAAATATAAAGTGTAAGTGTGTTTGTGTGATCTAAAGTGTGGAGAGTGGGTGCTGCAGTGTGTTGTTTGTTTGAGTGAGTGTGTGCGTGTGGGTGTGTGTGCTGTGTGCATTTGATGGTTGTTGCATAGTGATTATTTTCGTTTAGCGATTATTGTTCGTTTAGCAGCCTGATGGCCTGGGGATAGAAGCTCCTTCTGAGTCTTTCTGTGCTCGCCTTAAGACTCCGGTATCGCTTGCCTGACGGCAGCAGTTCAAAGAGGCAGTTGTTCGGGTGGCTCGAGTCCTTAATAATTCTCTTAGCCTTCCCCTTGCACCGCTTGTTGTAAATGTTCTGGAGGGTGGGAAGCCCCCCTTCAATTGTGCGTTCGGCTGAACGTGTCACTCTTTGTAGTCTGCTACGGTCTTGTGCAGTGCTATTCCCAAACCAGGAGGTGATGTTGCCGGTCAGGATGCTCTCTATTGTACATGAGTAGAAGTTCCTAAGGATCTTCTGACTGACTTGGAACTTCCTTAGGCGCCTGAGGAAGTAGAGGCGTTGTCGTGCCTTCTTCACAACACTGTCAATGTGTGTGGTCCATGTCAAGTCCTTGGATATGTGGGCTCCGAGGTACTTGAAACTGTTCACTCTCTCAACCGGTGCCCCGTCGATGCTGAGGGGGCTGTAGTCCTTGACCCCCGACCTCCTGAAGTCCACAATCATCTCTTTTGTGATAGGCTACTAGCTACATTTATCTCACGGCGATACAACTGGGAACGAGGTTACTAGCTACAGTACCTGCAGATTAGACTACCTGTATATGCGCTGTCAACTCTCGCTCTGATTCGAACCGTTGAAAGAGACGACACGCATTCCGTGAAGACCCGCCCTACTCTGCCTCTGATTCGCAGACTGTGGGTGGGGGGGGAAATGCTGACGGGACGCTGAATGTGATTGGACCAGAGTAGACAGACACAGACAGTGGAGCAGTGCTTGCAGAGGAGATAGCGGAGAATTTTGAGGATGCCTGCCCTACGCACTGGGTGACAGGATATATTTTCCTTCCACTTTACTTGGTATCACTCCGGAATCACGTTTCAACCAAGTCACTAACGTAACGTTGCTGTCATGAGCCTGCGCTATGGTAGCCTACAAGTGATAAAATAAATAAAACTTCCAACTCGCGCAACGACTCGGAAAAAGTTGCGCGCGGGCCGCACTAACACTAAACTTTGATGTCAAGTAGGGGGCCGCAAAATATCATCCGGCGGGCCACAATTGGCCCGCGGGCCGCGAGTTCGAGACCCCTGGTTTACAGTGATGTAGCTCTGCTAGTTCATAGTGATGGTTAAAGTATGTTAGCTTTCAGAACCAATGCTTGTGTTACCCTCACCTCTTCCTCCCCCCACACACACTAGGTCATAGTGACTAGGACTATAGAGCTAGCATGCACCCCTGGGGGAGGGGGGGGGGGGACTAACTAGATGGCCTCGCTCTGACCTGCTCATGCTCACATGTCATCTACCGTGTATAAAACTGATCTAACGCTATAGGAGGACAAAAAAAACACATTGCATTCTGGCAACGATGTAACGCAGTAACACAGCGTTACTTGGATTAGTAACTGTAATATGATTACTATTTTGGAAATTATAATGCCTTACTTTACTCGTTACTGGGAAATACTAAGAAATGCGTTACTGCCCAACACTGTTCATTGGTCACAGCGTTTCTCTCAGGGAAAACAATGGAAATAAGACCTGGGCCCTCATTTATCAATGGTGCGTACGCACAGATATGTGCGTAACCCGGGCGTACGATCATTTCTAAGCAAAGTGTGGGACTTATCAATTTGAAGGTGTGCTTGACTTTGTGCGTATATCTACGCACAGCTCAGACCATGCATACCTGGCGCCCAGCGGTAGAATATGAATACTGCACACGGAAATAAGCTTTCGTGCATTAGTTCCAACACTGGCGCGTGTTCTGTATGACCCGTAATTCATAATAGTTAATTGTAAAATAGCGACAGTAGTGTAATTATTGTCAAACCCTATAAATAGCATTTGGAATAGGTCTTTCTTTCCGAATGAATGCAGCATGGTTTATATATAGCGTTATCGGAGGGGTGCACTGACTGCGGTCCACGGGGAACTGTTTTCAGAGATAGGACAGTCTATTTGCAGAGAGAACATAATATTATAGAGTCCGCTACCCGAGACACATTCTCCTTGATTTGTACCGCAAATTGGGACCCAAATTAAGCGTGGAATAAAATGCACATGCCATCCCCATGCACATTCAAGTCCTCTCCACCCTCGGGTCTTTTGCCACCAGCACAGGCCATCGTGATATATTGGAAATGGATCGAGCAATAGACAATTATAACGGGTTCACGCGCGAACAAGAGCCCTTTAGAGCGCAGTTGGCCTGCTTGTTTGGCACGGGGGGTAGACGCAGAACACCCACCTCCAAACACGATTAAATATTGTTTAAAATAAAAAGCGAAATACTATTATTTTGTGTGTCATGTTTCCAAATAAGATTGGTCACAACGAAATGCTTTCTACTTCAATTTGTTGGTTAGAATAGATGACCTCCGTTGAAACTTCACTGAGACTAACAGTCTATGCGTTTTTATTGATCACATAGGCAGGCTACACATGGCGTATAGGCAGGCTATACATGGCAGTGAGATTCATTGTTCTTGTATCCTCTCGTATTATTGTTATAGTATATGCTATTGTCAAGAAAGGAAGTACATTATTTTCAATCGTGGCTTTAATTTGTAGCCGAGAAGCAGTCTCCTATAGCAGCTTCATTAATCCTGATCCGTCTCAGCCATAGCATAACTGAGACCGGCTATGGAAACAAATCATAAATAGACTACTGTAAATAAAATAGCCTATAACATTATAAAGGATAGGCTACCCAATCTTTCTTCCCCAGAGCCCCACGATTCCTTGGAGACATAATGATATAGGCTATACTGGGTCCGTCAGCAAGGAGATTTAGCCATTTGAGAATAGGCTATTATGGCCAAACGAGGGCCTATAGCCTATAAATATTATTAAATGTTTTCATAAGCATAAAGATACAAGGACAACAGTTATATTAACGATCAAGTTAGTTTACTGTATGCAGGCTTCGCGGGGCTCCGTGTGACGCGTCTGTGCCATGCTGCGTTATGCGCAAATTACTGTTGCATAATGTAGGCTATGCTATTATATATAATTTATATAGGCTACCTACCGAGATCAAAATAGATTACAAACCATATTAAACCATGCAGGTAGAAAATTTACTGAGAATCCGTCACGATTTGGAATCAAATTGACGGAGAACTTTAATCCCTGGGTATTAATCGAACAAAACGGAAAAAAGACAGTCATATTCCAGCATGGTTATTAATGACACCAACGGCAAACAGTGGTTAACGGTCTTTATTAGTGTTTTGCGCTGCCCAGGCAGCAATGGTCTTTAGGAAATTAATAGATATCCCGACATCACCGTGTACAAGTCTGTCAGCCTCTCGCGTATTTCTCCCATAACACACGTTCGCTCGGCTTAGTCCACTTTTCCACATTTCATGGGGGTGTTTCATTACCGTATATATGGTTAATTACGGGCGGTTCTATATGCAAATACTTAAAATCGTGCACGAGCGTGGAGCGTAGAACAAGTGGTATTTATCAACACGGAGTACTTGCAGGTGTGCGTAGGACCTGTGTACGCACGTGTGATAAATCCCGATTTTTCTGTGCGTACACACATTCTAAATTCAGCGCGTAGGAACGGAAATAGAACACTTTCTACGCATTGTTGATAAATGACGGCCCTGGACTTTTTGTTCTATCCTTGACAAGGCAAATACACATGTTGATCTGTCAATTTTGTTATATGTTTTTGTCAATAAATCAAAACAAATCAAATCAAAAGCCTCCTTGTGGTTGTCGCTGAGCACTCCGCCATGTGGGCTTATTTAGAGCTCAATAAAAACCAAACACCCCTTCTTTGGTGCTGTTTCATGGGGCTGTTAGTGCGTAGATCAAGCAAACTGAACTAGGGGCGTAGAAGTGGAAATAATAATAATGGAATCGACTACTCAGGGCCCAAAGCTGGGGGAGGCCCATCAGAAGGTCTGGACAAAAAAAAATTCTAAGCAAAAAATAACTAATAATCAATAGAGAAAATAGAATTCAATGAATATCCATCATGTATCAAAAGTAGATACCGCTCTGTTGGCTCAAGGTTAAAGAGCTCAATTGATCAGATGGACACCCTTTAGTGTGAAACATTTATTAAACCACTGTTGCATATTAATATATTATTATAATGGTATTATTGGTGCAATTAAAACTATGTGGAACGTTCCACACGACTTAATAGTCTAACTGTTGTTTATTCAGTTATCCTACAAAATGACACTTCATGAATGTATATGTAATATTGTTTTATTTTATGGTTATTAAACCAACAGCTTTTATTTCCTGGTTGTTACATTTATATTCTCAATTTCTATTTGCAATCTCAAATGTCAAGCGCTAATTGTTTTATTTGTCACTGCTCTGGCTATGAAACAAGACTTTGTTTTTTGAAATCTTGACACGATAAACATTCATTATCCCCCAGGTATACAGCGACTGCTGTGTGGTCTGAGATTAACTGGAGCGAGCAGGGATCGCTTTGATCCGCTGGCTACTGTGGCTCGAGTGTCTCTTATGACACATTCAGAACAGAGGTCAGTTTTGTAGGTGTAGTAATCACAACCAATTAGCGCTGCCCTTATTATCACTATCGATGTGCCTGTATAATCCTTAGGTCAAATCAATGTGTTAGATGGTCTATCTAGACGTGTGCGCGCCTGAGTCACTGACATTGGGGCCCAGAGACCGATCATGTGCACAGGGCACCAGAATTATTTGCTACGCCCCGTGAATTGGACATTGACAGAAGCGATTGGACGGAAACAGTCATGTATTTCTGGGAAATACTTTGTTGTTGTTGTTGTTGTTGTTGTTGTTGTTGTTGTTGTTGTTGTTGTTGTTGTTGTTGTTGTTGTTGTTGTTGTTGTTGTTGTTGTTGTTGTTGTTGTTGTTTTATCCATATGTAGCTGCCTAAATATTCTACAAAGTATTCAGTAGTGCTAACTAACTGTTACTTTCCCTGTGTGTGTATAACGTGTGATTTACAGTGTTCCTTTGGATAGCCTAACAGTGTTCCTTTGGATAGCTCGCCCAGTCTAACGACGAGGTGAGGTGCTACTCTTCTCCGGATGCAGTATGGATTACTAGCAATAACATTGAGCCCTTTTTCCCTTTCTGGAGCGGTCCTTGAGTGGGACCAGTGGAGGTTGCCAGCAGTGGTGGCAGGTGGAGCAGTGGAGTGAAGCAAGCAACAAGGAAGAGGGAGTTACCTGGAGGCAAGGGGAGCAGGAAGCTCTCTTCGGCGTTGGACTTGGCCGTGAACAGTCGCAGCCACAGCGGGCGTGTGCTTTGGAATAGCCCCGTTGAAGAAGTTAATGAAGGAGAGCCCCGTCGGAGCGAGCGGCGGGTGATGAGAAATACTTGCTAGTGACAGGTTATCCTAGAAGTATCAGCGATAGTGTGTGAGTAAGAGAAACCGAACCAAAGGACTAACGTCTAGAGCTAACGAGACTAACGTCTAATGTTATCAGGTTATAGTAGTTACTGTGTGCGGTATAGTAGTATGCTGCTAACGGCTCCGTCTGACTTGAGTAGACTACCGGGCGCGCGGCGCTGAATTGACCGGTGGTATAGCCAGCCACGTTGCGTTAGCAGTGTAACCGATATAGCAGGAGGGTGCGTCGAGACCCAAAGCTTAGCTGTGTTTAGGGTAGCCAAAGTATTAGCTCGCGCGACAGAAGCAAGCCAGCAACAGCAGCGGTGGACGTTTCCCCGACGGTACAGAGGACGCCTCTTCCCACCAGCAGAGGACGCCATACAGCAAGCTCCACCAGCTAACCACTGCCTGCTGTTCGCCCAGCCTGCTGGCTGTGCTCGCGGGATCGCCGACCCCATCTTGTCACCCGGACGAGCGGTGACAAGAGTGGGTACGCCATCTTGGCTAAGTACTAACAGTACCACGTGTATCAACAGCAACGTCCATTGAAGTGAACGCGAACAACCAGTGTCTAAGGGGTACCCCGAACAATTTAAGCCGGCTTAGGTTAGGTTTTCTTTGGTAACGTGGGCCCACATTTACTTGGTTTTATTTTTGTTATTTGTTTATTTGATTATTTGGTGCTTGAATTCCCAATGTGTCTACATTTTATGCCTGGGTTCCCCTAGTACAAGCGGGGTGTTTTAATGTATTGAGCACTCTGTGCCTATGGTGGGAAGAGCTTCCCCTACATTATGATAACAAGAGCACCCGGTGCCATGTATTAAGGAATAACGTTGTAATGAATAACCTGCCCAGGCTTCAGTAAAGTAGACATAATCGGGATCATTGTGTGTGTCTGTTTCTTCAGGTTCCATTTGCTATTCTAACCTCTGGGTAAATATTGTGACTGCATAATTATTTAACCCTTACACCCCATTTACAGAATAACATTTGAAGGGTCTATACAGGTGGTCAAGGGAGGGTACTGCTTAAAGCAGGGGTGGGCAATTATTTTTCCCGGGGGGGCGAATGAGCAACTGAAAATATGTTGGAGGGCCGGGCCAAAATTCCAAACTCAATTATGCATAATATACATTTTATTTCTATATAAAAAGCAGTAAATGGCATTGTTTTGACCCCTGGTAAGAGTGTATGTTATTATTTGGCAATTAAAAGGTGAGGTTAGCTTTCAAAAATATCATTTATTCAAATAGAATGTATTTCCAAAATGATAAACAAAATGTGAAACATTAATAACAAAGGGCATGTATGAAAAAGTGCTATACAAATAAAGTTATTATTTTGAGTTTCATATACTATTGAAACAAGGATTTTCTTAGCTTAACATCACATCATCTTATAGGCAAAATAAACAAGACATGTCACTGAACTGTGTAAAGAAAAGTGTCCCAGTAGCCTTTTTTACTTTACATGCCTATATTAAACATTTAATGTTTTCAGAACTGTGCAAAAAAAAGAAAAAAAAAGATCAAGTGTCCCATTTCACTTGTTATATTTCCACATTTTAGTGTTCTTCAGCTCTTTTTTTTCATTCAGTGTGATAAATCCAGTCTCTGTTGAGCTTTAACAAGTCCATCAAAGTCAGGTTGCATGTCTGAGGTGGAGATGCGAAGCACAGCTGCCAGATGTTCATCAGTGAGAGAGGATCTGTACCTGGACTTGGTAAACGTCATGACTGAGAATGTCTGTTCACATATAGGTGGATCCAAAGAGAACCAACATCTTCTGAGCATGTCTTCTCATGTTTGGAAAGTTCTCCTCCTTGAGAGCAGAGTAGAACTCTAGCAGTGATACTGACTTAAAGTGCTCTTTCAGTAGTGAATCAGACTGCAGGTCAATGAGTTCAAGCTGAACATCAGTGGGTGCACTATCAACACTGCAGGTAAAGGGAGAGGAAACCGGCTGCATTTCATCCTCAACCTTTTTGAAATCTTGAAAACGCCTTGAAAATCCATCATGCAGTGCTCCCAACATGGATGAGTACCTGTGCCGGTGATCAGCTGATGGTTTGACTTCTTTCAGGGTTTTCATGTGTTTGAGATTGTTGCTGCCTAGTTGCCTTGAAATTAATTGCAACTTTGTCATGAAGGCTTTCACATGGCAATGCATTTCATGAGCAAAAATGCCCTTGCCCTGCAGTTGTGTGTTCAGTAGGGATGGGCAGTGGTGCAGTTGTGGTCACACGCGGTTACACGCAGTGTTACCAGATCACATGTGCGTGCGTGTGTGTGTGTGTATAAATCAGTTCTGTGCGCATGCACGTGGCGTGGCGTGTTACCAGTTCCCATATTACGACTGCACCACTGGGGATGGGTACCGTTCACATTTGAACCGATACGGTACCGGTACCTGTGAATCGATACCGGTACCCAACGATACAATTTTTCTGTACTTTAGTCTCCAAAAATGTTATCTACCTACCTCAGTTGTGAAAAAAGAAATCCAAACTTCAAATAACCACACTTTTGACCGTTTTCGGCTTGCCCCGACTGCTTTGTTGTTGAATCAAGTCAAATCCTAGGTAAGCGTATATTGTGCGTGTGAACGTTGACATGAAAAAAAAGTAAAAATAAATAAATAAAAATATTAAAAAAAAAATATCTTTTTTATTTTTTTTTTATTTTTTTTATTATCATGTAATCTTTCGCGGGCCGGTCAGAATCATCCCGCGGGCCGTACAATGCCCAGGTCTGGCTTAAAGGGAAGCCCAATAATACTATTGAACTGACAGTCACTGGGTGTGGGAGGGCTGTCGGAGGTACTGAGGGAGTGAGGGTGTGTGGGGAGCTACTGCTGACCGCCTTGGAAGGCGAGGGAGACCAGAGTACCAATCCCCAGGTTAGTAAATCCTGGGCCCCATCCACTCCAGCTGCAAGCCCTCCAGAACGACGTTCCGGGCCAAAGACGGGGGTACATAATACATATAGGTCCAATACTATAGTATCCTACTACCCAGTGTCTGTGTACTACTACTCCCACAAGCAGGGATAAGCCACCCTTCTACACATAGAAATGGACAAATTAAAAGGTTGGTTCAACACAAATAAGTTATCACTCAATTTGAAAAAAACAACTTCATGATATTTGGAAATTGTAAAATAATCACTGATCCTCAACTGAAAATTGATAATGTAAAAATTTAGAGAGTATATACAAACAAGTTTCTAGGGGTCTTAATATACCACAAACTCTGCTGGAAACCCCATATAAAATATTTGTGTTCAAAGTTAGCGAGAAGTATTGGTATACTGGGCAAGACTAGATATATCCTGAATCAGTCTAGTCTATATACATTATATTGCACACTCATTGTACCATATACCATATTGTGTTGAAATCTGGGGAAATACTTATAAAAGCAACTTACAAAAGATATGCACACTGCAAAAAAGAGCCATACGGATAGTACATCATGGTAGATATTTAGATCACACAAATAGTCTGTTTGTAAGGAGTCAAACATTAAAATGCATGGACTTAATCAAATTCAAATCTGCACAAATTATGTTTCTGGCAATAAAAAACAAATTACCAAGCAACATTAAAAAAAAATCACGGCTAGAGAGAGTGTTTATAATTTTAGAGGGACATTAGCTTTAAAGCAACCTACGGTACGTACAACTCTTAAAAGTATGTGCATTGCAGTTTGTGGGGTATCACTCTGGAATGGTCTGGATGCGAATATAAAATTAAGCAAAAATATCAATACATTTAAAGGTAGCTATAAACAAGCACTTATGGACATAAGAGAGAGGAGCTTGAGCAGTAATGTGACTGCCTATTATTTTTTCTCATTTGGATATTTGGATATATAAAAAACTGTACTTTTATTAAAATTTTTATTTGTTATATTATTTTTATTTTTATTAAATTATAATGTCAAATATTGTAAGGAAGGGGCAGGGCTTGATAAGTTGTTTTACTTCCCCCTGTTCCTTCTCGAACACTTATTGTATGGAAATAGTCTTTGACTATTATTTACCTTTTTGTTTTTTAAATTTGTTTTATGTTTCGAGACAAATAAAAATCAAATCAAATCAAATTGTTACAATGCCTCTGGTCTCTGTTCTATTATATAGGCTACTGTATTAAAAGCGGAAGGGTACATATGTATGTGTCATATGTATGTATATAATGACATGCATAAGGTTATCTATTCCCTACGTGTTAACGTTTACCTTGTTTGTTTTTGAATGAATAAACAAACTAAACCACAGAAGAAAAAAAACACACTCAGATTGGCAAAGTCCAACAGTGTGGGTGGCCCATGGGTTGGCGGGCCCAAGAGTCACATTTTGTCACAACGTCCCTGGTGAAAGTACAGGAAGATAAGATAAGATAGATTATTGATCCCCTTGGGGAAATGTGGGCGTCATAGCAGCATGGAGGAGGGGAGGTACAGGTATGGGCAGGGTAATAGTAGAAATACATAAATATAGGCAATACAATTAAATCTGAATATAAAAATATGAGACAAATAAACAGTGTAAACAATATAATTAAATCTGAATATAAAAATATGAGGACAAATAAACAGTGTATAATAATAGTGCAGATGGGGGTCTGTATGCCCTATTGGTTATAAATACATTTAAAATAAATACATATATAGCCATTCAAAAAAGGTAATCTGAATTTAAACTACAGTATGAGTAAAAGAAAAGAAAAAAAGTTGTAGGGTGTCATAGGGGAGGTAGGCCTACTGTGCCTCTACCATCATACCATCATACTGGTAGGGCTACTGTGACCATTGGGAAGCTTCAGCTTATCCAAAACTCTGCAGCTCAATTACTAACTCATACAAGGAGAGGAGAACATATCACTCCAGTCCTAGCCACTCTGCACTGGCTTCCAATAACACATAGAATTGATTTTAAGGTAATTTTCCTAACATATAAAGCTCTTAATGAGCAAGGCCCAAAATACATAGCAAATTCCCTAGTTAGTTATCTGCCCTCAAGAACGCTACGGTCATCCACTACAGGTTTACTAGACACGCCCAGAAACCAAAAGAGGATAGGAAGTATGGCATTTGCCAACTATGCCCCAAAACTATGGAACACACTACCAACACACATCAGAAACGCCAGCTCCCTACAAATTTTTAAAGGAAAATTTAAAACGTACCTATACAGTCTAGCTTACAAATAGTTATGGCTTGGAAAAACCTGATGGATCCATGAGGCTAGGATAAGCCTTGTGGACCCAACTTTTTAGATGAAGGAACGGGTACATACGCACACAATACACGACCACTGATGGATCCGTAAGGCTTGGATAAGTCTTATGGACCCAACTCTTTAGATGAGGGAACGGGTACATACGCACACAATACGCGGCCACTGATGGATCCATGGGGCTTGGATAAGTCCTATGGACCCAACTCTGACCACTGACCACATGAGGGAACGGGTACATACGCACACAATACACGGCCACTGATGGATCCATGGGGCTTGGATAAGTCCTGTGGATAGGGTGACCAGATATCACGCATTGCGCGTGATTGCACAGCAAAACTGTCTCTTTTCACGCGTCACGCAAATTGAGACCATGTCCCTCTTATTGGTTGTCATCTGCGCGAACGTCGTCGTCCCCAGCCAATGGAACCCCGAACGCGGAAGTGAAGCTCCGTTGGGGAAAATATACACACAAGCGGGGCCTATTTGAAATCTCCGCGATAGCAAAGAGCTGAGTGACAGTGACTGACAGCTCGTGCGACCCGCCATTAAGAAGAAGACAGACAGCTGCCTAGAACACACTCGTACTTTAAAAAATGCAGGACACACCAAACAAAAAGAGGAGGTGTAGTTACCGTAGCGAATGGAAAACAGAATACCCATGGGTGAGAAATGTCGAGGGGGATGCAGAGAGGGTTTATTGTGAACTTTGCAATAGTTCGTTCTGGGGGCGAATTTGATATAAAACGACATAGACAAGCTGAGTCCCACAAGAAACGGGTTACACAAAAAGAGACGTCAAAATCCATGTTCGCATTTCTCCGACCTAAAGACGCTGGACAAGCGGACAAAATAACTGCTGCAGAGGTAACAACTGTTTACCACACTGTCCAACATGCCCAGTCATACAGATCAGAGAACTCAAAACGCTTGTTACGGTTAAGCCACGGGAGGAAACAACCAAAGGTGTGTTAAATTCATGTGTGTATGAGGGTGTAGATTCCCTTAGGGAAAATGAAATATATTCCAAATATATTAGGAATTTAGTGGGAGTATTGCCAATATATTATTAAATGTATTACAATAACAATATATTATCAAAGGATATATCCACAATATACACATGGTAATTATATTGGTGTGTATATTATTCTATTTCCATATATTATGATATGGTTGGAATGGATATTGCCATATATTTCACTAAAATATATTAATAATATACTGCACACATATATATTTTTGATAATCACACGCTCAACTTCCTGCAGTCAGAGTGAACTGAATACATGCATTTCATAGCAAATATTGAAATAGCAGTAATACCACATTCATTATGAATCCCTGGACTTGTGAGTTGAGACTTGTCTTACTGTTCCTGCTCTGTTTGATAAGTGATTGTAAGTCTGGGTGGTTATTTAATGTATTTAATTTATTTTTAGTATTATTTATTATTATTATTATTATTTTGACACCCATTAGAGACAAAAGGAAAATAAAAATAAAATGAATAAGGGCAAAACATATTAGGCTTGTGGTCATTTTAATGAGGACAGTGGCGGATGAGCCTTGAAGGAGGGGACAGGGACAGTCCACCAAAAGGGCGGGGGGGGGCTGCGCGCTGGGGGGGGGGGGGGGGGAGGGTGTCCCACATTGTCCCTCACAAACATACCCTTTGTCCCACATTTGGTTTATTGGGACCTGGTCACCCTACCTGTGGACCCAACTCTGACCACTAATAAAAACGTAACTACACTAGCGTTATAAGAGCTAACATTGCTACCTACCGTACAAGTGCATTGGTTTAGTGCATTTCCTACTTCCGGTTGCTACTGAGCGGACATGTTTGTGCGGACCTGTTCTCCCAAACTGGTAAGCAAATGACTGTTTTCATGTTTTCATTTTACGTTATTTTCATTTTTACGTTATTATTATTATTATTATTATTATTATTATTATTATTATTATTATTATTATTATTATTATTATTATTATTATTATTATTATTATTATTATTATTATTGTTATTATTATTATTATTATTATTATTATTATTATTATTATTATTATTATTATTATTATTATTATTATTATTATTATTATTATTATTATTATTATTATTTTTTTTTTTTTTTTTTTTTTTTTTTTTAACTGATCACTGTGACTTTATTGCTTTTATCGTTATATATGCCTATGTTTGTGTACAGCACTTTGAGCTACATGACATGTATGAAATGTGCTTTATAAATACTTACTTACTTACTACTTACTTACTTACTTACTTACTTACTTACTTACTTACTTACTTACTTACTTACTTACTTACTTACTTACTTACTTACTTACTTACTACCATCATATCATCATAGTGGTAGGCCTACTGTGACTACCATCATATCATCATAGTGGTAGGCCTACTGTGTTTATACCATCATATCATCATAGGTCTACTGTGACTACCATCATATCATCATAATGGTAGACCTACTGTGACTACCATCATATCATCATACTGGTAGGCCTACTGTGACTACCATCATATCATCATACTGGTAGGCCTACTGTGACTACCATCATATCATCATAGTGGTAGACCTACTGTGTTTATACCATCATATCATCATACTGGTAGGCCTACTGTGACTCTACCATCATACTGGTAGACCTACTGTGACTCTACCATCTCAAAGATATGACTGGTTTTGGTTATGATTATAACAGGATAAGTACTATGTAAACCCCTTTAATTCAGGCAAAGTGGTGTTTAGTCTTTTACACCGAAGGTGTCTGGACAGACACATTACACATGCATTTATACAGTGGTAGGTGTAAAATGTTGACAGCTCAGGCGTTATCTACTATCCGAGGACAGGCCTGTTCTGGGGGGAGACTGGGAGAGAGAACCGTTCGATATGGGTCAAAGGGGGTGACCAGAGACGCTATGGTGACCAGAGATAGGTGCCGGGCAACAGCTTTGATAACGCGGTGGAACAGACAGAGAGACAAAGCGAGTTGCACAGAGCTCAAGGTCGGATAGCATTCCTGAAATGACTAACAACCACACTCAGTGGACAGACAGCGCCCCTCAGTTGGGTCTGGACAGCGAGACAGAGAACAATCGGATAGAGAGAAAGGTGGCCCTCCTGGGGGATGGTGGGGGAGGGGAGAGAGAGTGAACGACGAGAGAGAGAATGAGACAGATAGTTCGATATTTTCTTAGCTTTCCTTACACTTTTGTTTTACCTGATGAAAACTTTGCACCAAAGGACCAAAGTATAAATCAGCAACATGGAGAAGACTTAAGTCAACCAACGAACGCGATTCTTGTACCGGATCTCCTCTCTGGTAAACAAGAATACCCTGAAGACTCTAGCAGGAGCACTCATTCAAGGGTACTACGACTATGCTTGCACCTCATGGTACCAAAGCACCTCAAAGGCACTAAAAAACAAATTACAAACATCTCAAAACAAGCTAGTCAGACTACTACTTGACCTGACTCCTAGAACCCACCTCACCCCTGCCCACTTTGACAACCTAGGATGGCTTAGAGTAGACGACAGAGTACAGCAACTTGCAATGGGCCTGGTCTACAAGATACACTACGCGACCAAGGTACCCATGTACATGTCAAAATACTTCCCAAAGGTCAGTGAATACCACGATCACAACACCAGAGGGAGCTCCACAAATCATGTAAAACCCAGATTCGGCTCAAACAAGGGACTAAACACGTTTCGCAATTATGCCACATCAATGTGGAACGCCCTGCCTAAAGCTGTAAAGGAATGTGAATCACTACCCACCTTCAAAAACACTCTCAAAAAACACCTACGTGAGACTGCAATTCGAAACTGGCCCCTACAAATGTCCTAACCTAGTTGTACAGTAAATGACCAAGTAAGGCTTTGTCAACATTCCAATGTACAGTGTAAAATGTGTGTATGTCCCCTACCCAACCCCCCCCCCCCACCCCACCTCCAAAGTACAGCCCTCACCCAACCCACCCAACCCCACCCCACCAACCTCCTCCAATGTACAGTTTCTACGCCAAATGTATATACACTCCTTTTCTGGACACTTTTGTATCACAAACAGTACTGTATTTGCAAATCTGATATGTCATAAATGTATAGATGTAGCAGTACTGTCTATCTGTATGTCATGTATGTCATATATGTTATGATGAATTGAAAATGGGGGACCCTGGTGGAAACAAGACGAAAGTCTTTCTCTGGTCTGCATCCCCTTAACAATTGTATGTATTGAGATGTACTGTACTGTACCCATTCTGCAATCTGTTAATAAACTTTTCAATCAATCAATCAATCAATGCATCTGGATCAGAAAAAAAGTTGTGGATGTAAAAGCTTGTATGCTAACAGTAGCTAGCCAATTTGTTAGCTACCTTTTAGCCTAGCTTATATTACATCACAATGATGATCACCAAGCTAACTTACTGTACACAGTAGGGCTGGGCAATTAATCGAAACAAAATTGCAATATCGATTCATAGACCTATGCAATCTCATTTCTAAGTTATGACGATTTTTCTTTTATTAAAAAAAATTATAATCTTTTTTTTTTTTACTTTTTAAATTATTTTATCTGGGTTGAACATGATTTGTGGAACTCCCTCTGGTGTTGTGGTCGTGGTATTCACTGACCTGTGGGAAGTATTTCGACATGCACATGGGTATCTTAGTGGTGTAGTGTATCTTGTAGACCAGGCCCATTGCAAGTTGCTGTACTCTGTCGTCTACTCTAAGCCATCCTAGGTTGTCAAAGTGGGCAGGGGTGAGGTGGGTTTTAGGAGTAAGGTCAAGCAGTAGTCTGACCAGTTTGTTTTGTGATGTTTGTAATCTTGTTTTTAGCGCCTTTGAGGTGCTTTGGTACCATGAGGTGCAAGCATAGTCGTAGTACCCTTGAATGAGTGCTCCTGCCAGAGTCTTCAGCGTATTCTTGTTTACCAGAGAGGAGATCCGGTGAAAAGGATGCGTAAATTTTTTAGTGGAGAGGATCTTTAAATAGAAGACAAATACACACATTACCAGGAAATGCTATGCGCTATAAATTTGGACCCCAAAACAGTGCTGCTAACCTGGACAGGACCGGGCAAAAAAAAATTAAAACTGGTATGGTAGAGTGTGATATAATGGGACTCCCTAAAAAAACAGGCATCTCATGTAGGTGATAATGGGCAGCCCCTACTGAGAACTCATTGTCCGTAAACCTATTAGACTGTCTTTTGTATAGTTGTTTATAAACCTATAGCCCTTACCTCATGCCTAAGCCTAACCTGTAAGGAGAGATGGGGAAATGATTAAATAAGACACATACAGTACCGTGGCGTCCGTTCAAAAAAAGGATTTTTTTTGTCAAATCAGTTGTGCAATAGTCACTTTTGGTGAGTTGTTTCTATACAATTCAGTTATATGACATTTAGGTATGACACAGGACTACCTACACAAGCATTTTTAGTATAGAAATGTGTCAACAGACTAAAGCAGGGAACCACAATATTTTGCATACGAATTATGCAGAATGTAATATCATAACTGTCTATTACTTTTTTTGCAATTGAGCCAATTTTCCTTAAAAAATCAAAAACACATTCACAAAAAGTATGGGTTACTGAATGCTGAACTGCACTATTATAATCACTAAGCCAGACCTTACCTGTGTCCCTGTATCACTTGTCTCTGCTGCCCTTTGATAAAAAAAAAACGTCCCTATGTCCATTTTCCTTTTTTTTGGGCATATTTCAGTTAGTCACAGTAAAAGTCACCTAGTAAAAGTGAGATAATTAACAATATCAAAACATGCTAGGGCTGTACCGAATAGTTCGAAGCTTCGTTCATAATGTTGACATTCGAATTCTAAATCAACATAAGAAATTGTAAAAAAAAAAAAAAAAAAAACGTTTACATTTTTTTTTTTACATTTTTATTTGCCAAGGTATGGCGAGTGCCATACCTTGCCATACCAAATGGACGCCCCTGATACAGTAGCGGCCATTGTTTTGCACTATAGCAAGCCGTGCCTGTTCCACAATGTAGGGAAAATGTGCATTCCATTCTGGACACAAATGGGGAACCGTGATTGACGTAGATAATATCTATGCAGCAGCTGGTAATTAAGATGTCCCGGTGCTCCCGGGTTAAAACTAGCCCTTGATTTCCTTGTATTAATCAACTCAGGCCAGGGACACACCGGAAGCTGGACAGCTGGCTATGCCAAGCCAGTTCCATTTGGTGCCCATGTTAACGGAGTGCAGCGCTCCACAGCTGGCCCCCTGATCGTCAGCGATAGTTTCTGTTCTATTTTTCTCCATGCGCCACGAGCGCCTCTACGTGCGACTGGAGCAGAGGAGCACAATCTCTTGTTGACCGGTGCGGGGGAAATGCGCTTCCGGTGTGAACAGTTATGCGAGCCGCAGTAGCTCAGCAAGGCAGCGGCTCCCGCTGGCAGCAAACCCCCCCCCCCCCCGCTGGGGCACACAGCCCTGCATGTTGGATTTGGCTTCACAGCGTCAACAAATTAGTGAGGAGATGAATGTGAGAGCACGTGTTTTCCATGTGTGTGTTTCTCTTTTTTTTCTTTTTTCAATAGAATTTTCCCCCAGGAGGTCTAGTCACTCTCCTATCATATTCTTTGTTTGCATCCAGCCGCGGCATCCCATTGGTAAACATTTTAATTGGTGGTGTTGATTGACATCGGCACTATAGAGTGTAATTTCCTGTTTTTTTTCCCCTCTACTTCTTCCCGGAGCAAACAAGAATGTAAGCACTGAATAACTTGCTAAATGCCCCTATTTACTTTTCCTATATACCAATGTAATTGATGCACTGTATGTTGGTCCAGTAGCGGCTCGTGGATGCTTCGCCACTAGGGGCGCTATACCAAACATTTTGCAAACATGTACAGTACCACGCAACCGACTCATGGCAAGACGTGAGCGATTCGACCCACGCTCACGGCAATGAATCGGCTCTTATGAACGAGTCGCTCAGCTGTTACTACAACAACACACAACCAGTCAAATAAAGTATAGTCTAATTCACAACTTGAAACACAATATATAAATAGAAAAGTTAGAAACAAAACTCGCTCCGTCTCCAAACACACGCAGATCTCTCCCTCTCTCCTTCTCTCTCTCACACACAGCGTGACGTGGAATCGATTCGTTACACAATCAGACCTATTATATACCAAGAATAACTTCAGTATGAGTACAGGGCTGTACACATATTTTGCATATTGTTAAACGAGCCAAGGCTAGCTATTAAACTATCGATATGAATCGAAAATCTGGGACCCTGATGTAAACAAGACAAACGTCTTTCTCTGGTCTGCATCCCCTTAACAATTGTGTGTATTGAGCCGTACTGTATTGTACCCATTCTGCAATCTGTTAATAAAGTTTTCATTCATTCATTCATTCAAACATAGACGATATTGAACAAGCCATAATCCACGTATTTTCAATCCAAAAGAAAGAGAGAGAGAGAGAGAGAGAGAGAGAGAGAGAGAGAGAGAGAGAGAGAGAGAGAGAGAGACTCACTGTTTAGTTGACACGTCCAGGGCAGGAGGGCTTGCCTTGATAAAGTGTATAATCCACTGTTGATGTATTCCAGACCACTGTCCACTGTGTCCAGACTGCATCCGCCATATAGCTTGTTAGCCAAGTGTTAGCTTGTAATCAGTTAGCACCTAACAAAACACAAGTACTTCATTCCTTTGTCCATTTCCGCGTCGAACAGACTGCAAACTACCTGGTGTTCTATCGCCATGCTCTAAGACAAACTCTAACCTTAACCAACTTTGAAAGAGTGCCTAAGCTTAACAGTCTAAAGAACTTGCAGTCACGGCACGCTCTAAGACAAACAGCTGCATCTCACAACAACACAACTATCTCTACCACCAACGGACCAACATAGGAATAAGCTAGAATTGGAACATTAGAAATTGGATTCGGCCAATCAGAGATCGTCTCTGTGAAATTCTGCTACGGAAAAAAATACTGGCGTCGGCCAATCAGAGAGCGTCTCCGCGAAATGCGGCTACAGAAATTCTTGACGCTACTGGCTAGACCGCTTCAAATCGCGCCCGGATTCCAACATAATAGTCATATTTCAACGCATAACGCGTTACGCACTGATTGGCTGCGACGGATACAGCGATCAAACCGTGACGCGCACTCAGAGCATTATCGCGTCTAGCCCGGGCCGAGAAATACAAAAAAAGAATAAAAAAAAAAGAAAAGTGAGTCACTTCCTGTTCAAGAAAACGATTTTTTTTTTTTATATAATAACGTTATATTGTGCATTGGAAACACAAACATACTTAAAATGAGTAAATATTATTAATTTTAAACATGTTTATATTATTTATAGGGCTATAAAACAAAAAACTAAAAACTTATTTTTCTTGTTCTCTCATATAACCAGGGTAGGGCCTGAGGGGGGGCGGCGCCCGAGCGCCCCTAGTGGTAGAGCTGCCACTGTGTTGGTCTATTTCTCACAGGAATACAACTAGAAGATATTTTATATTATATTTTGCCACTGATGTGTGTACTACGTGTTTGATTGATCTTTATGTATCTTGAACACAACAAACAAACGCAAATCACAGTAAAGACAAAATGTAAACATAAACCAATGAGTCCGTCTTCATCCATAGACAAACAGACAAGGATGAGTTGGAGAAGGGGCAGAAGGAAGCACAGCTTAGTTCTGCCCATTTCTTATAATAGCATAACATTTCAAATAAAATTATCTTACTACCTAAAAGAGATCAATAATAATAATAAATAAAATAAGATTCGTTTTGTAGTACCTGGCAATGAATTGTTCCTGGCTTTAAACATGATTTGAGCAGTTCTACATTTCACTAAATTCACTAAAGTCTGTGACCTTAAAAACAATTGATTAGTATGCTCACGATACCCAACATGATTTATAATCCGTATCCTCTTTTTTGCAGTGTGGATATCTTTTGTAAGGTGCTTTTATATAGGTATTCCCACAAATCTCAACACAATAGGTTAGATACTGTAAAATAAGTATCTAATAAAGTGTGTGCAATTACTTCAAATTAAGGATGTGTCTCGTTTTGCCCAATATGTTTCTGGCAATCTTGGATCACAGATTTTAATGTTAAGGAGGAATGTGCTACAGCTAACAAACTTAAGTGCACCATAGGTTTGGGAGAAGTGAAAAATATGACAAGCAAACTGTCCTCAGGGGAGTCGTGGGTCCTTGGGGAAGCAAACTGTCCTCAGATGAAACGTGGGTCCTTGGGGAAGCAAACTGTCCTCAGATGAAACGTGGGTCCTTGGGGAAGCAAACTGTCCTCAGAGGAAACGTGGGTCCTTGGGGAAGCAAACTGTCCTCAGATGAAACGTACTGTTTGAAGCTAAAGCTGCCTGTTTCACTGTTGTTTACAAATGCATGGCCCGCAATTTATTATAATAATAATAATAATAATAATAATAATAATAATAATAATAATAATAATAATAATAATAATAATAATAATAATAATAATAATAATAATAATAATAATAATAATAATAATAATAATAATAATAATAATAATAATAATAAAACATATTCTAGGCTGGCGTCTGGTTCACAGTGCCTCCCAATTATGTACGATGACATAGATAGATTAATTGTATTAATGTATCGTAAATATATTTTTTTTCACAAAATGTATAGTCTCTAGCACATAGATTAACTTCTATCCACAACCCACACACAAACAAACACCAACATGTCATATGTGCAGGGGGTGCTGGTAGTGCAAGCGTGACTTAATGGTGATAGTGGTAATTGGCCAGAGTACAAATATTTTCTTGGGCTCCTCCCCTGCCAATATGCCCTCCAGTGATGGCATCGAGGACATTGAATGTGTTGTGTTCATTTACAGCTTAATGAAATGATAAGGTAGCAGACCCGATAAGACAACGTACTGTCTTGCTATTTCTTCATCTATTCTACATAATTTCATGGGGCTGTCGTTAAAACAAGGATTCAATGTCCCCGATGACATCACTGGAGGACATTCAAGCTTGTTAACTCTCAATAACTGTCAAAGTAAATGAATGTGTGCTAAACTGTTTAGAACCTTGGGACATTTGTGAGATTACCTGCTAAGTAAATCTGCCTAGTATTTTTTTGGTGAAATGCCCCTTTAAGTTGGACTGACTTGACTGGACTTGAGACTTGTCCCCAAAACGACTTCACACTGGGCTCTGACTTGTGATTAGGGACTTGTGTGCAAACAATGAAAGAGAATGACAGTCAAAATAAATGAAACGTTGAATTTGGTAAAGTTTTCAAGGTAACATTCTGTGTACCTATTTGGTCTGCATTGACCGAAATGAGCTGTCATCCAAGCTGTGTGTGTGTGCGGTTGGCAGGAGAGCTTGCCAACTGGTCTCCCTTGAAATACACAGAGAGAGGTGCCTGCCAGTTATTAATGAGCTGGGCAAATGTAACAATTGAGAAAATTATTATTATCATATTGACTGCATGCAATATGAGAGGACTGTTATGGAGCTTGGTGTCGATGTGGCTTGTCTGAAGATGGTGAAGAAGTGAAAGGGAGAACCTTATGGGTTCTCAATATTTATACACTAGTGGCGATCTATTATGACATCACAAGGCAGCAGGACCGCCCACACAGGGCGATCTATTATGACATCACCGCTGCAGTTACAATACCTTTTTAATTTAAGGTTTCGTTGTTTACAAAAATGTAACTCAAATCCAGTAAATGTTGGAAAGGAGCCTGCATTGCACTTTCACAAGCTGGCTAAAGTACTTTCACTTAGCATTAGTGGCATATTAAAAGCGTATAATAAATGTTTTGTCTATGAAGTACAAATGTAGGCTACACACTGTATAAACATAAAATAAATGTCTTACCTTAATATTCATCTGTGTTTTAATTATTTATTGGCATGTAACTCGACATTGTTGCAACCTCAACTGATTTTTCAAGTTGAAATAAAGGTTTGAATCCGAGTCAGATGATCTGCCACCAGATTGATTATTTCAAATAATTATTTCAAATCTTTCAAATTATTTCAAAGACTTGAGGCTTGACTTGGACTTATTTCAAAAGGATACTTGAGGCGTGACTTGGACTCGAGCTCAAAGACTTGAGACTTGATTTGGACATAAAATGACTTGTGGGCAATGCATATATGATCCTCTATTCTGCTGCCCACACTACATAAGGAGTCTAAATTCCTCCATCTACGTATCTTTTTACCTGCACATAATCCTTTTACTTATCTGTAGATTTTATATCCGTACATATCCCCTACCTGCTCTTACTAGTTACACTGCATAGTGTCTTTATACCTGTATCACTGTACATCATATTATATTACAACTCTGTACAAACATGTGATTAGCACTACACTAGTACTAATTTATATATGTTATACCAAGTGTAATCACCTGTAGCCTACATTGTATATTACTGTTGCACGTTACTGTTACATTTGCACTCTGGTTGTACTGCTGTATGATGACAATGAATTTGAATCTAATCTAATCTAATATAATATAATCTGCCCGCTCTGCCCAGGCTAAATTCTGATCTATTTGAGGAAGTTGCAACACATCATGAATTTCATTTCTAAATGCATTTCATGAACTCTGCTCCATTTTGTCCAAACCCTACAGGGGAGGTAACCTTTTTATGGTTTTTCTACGGGGGAGGTATGGCGGTTTTTGCAAACACAGTGATAGCCCTTATAGAGGATGGCTGATGCATGCTGAAATCATCTAATGTTTAGCCCGGAGGCCCGATGCTTAGATCTCTGACATTCTGCACACCCCACTTAGTTTCAACCTGTTTCAAGGAGGCCTCTCAAATGTTAGACATTGTGTACACACTTCCCAGCTCAATACTTGACAAGCTATTAGCATTGCCATACAGCACAGACCAGTAGCGGACTGGGACCATAATTCCTACCGGGAATTTGACTCAGGCAGGCCAGGCCAGGCCCATACCCATACCCATACCCACCCACCCCACACATCCGCGACCCACTCAAAATGGCCTCGCGACCCACTTTTGGGTCGTGACCCACCAGTTAAGAAACACTGATCTAGTCGATTCATTATAGTATCACTCACCCTCGCGCTGCTGCCGTCAGTTCAACATAATGACGCGTTCCTTACATCTCCGCGGCTTCAATATCAGCATCCAAATCATCCATCAGACTTATAGCTGTTCTATTTCACTGTCAGGTTCCAACAAACTGTCTTCTTTAACTCCCAGCAGTACATCCAATAAAGTGATCAAGTGATCAACATCCGGAGTTTCCACGTCAATTTCAATGTCCATCTGATTCAAAACTCGTGTAGTAACACCAGGGCCGCCTCAGGGGGTGTGCGAGCAGTGCGGTCGCACAGGGCCTCGCGGGAAGGGGGGCCTCGCACAAAAAATATTTTTTATTTATTATTATTATTATTATTATTATTTTTTATTTTTTTGCGAGGCCCCCCTTCCCGCGAGGCCCTTTTTCATCACATACCTAAAATCTAGTTTTGCTTATATGCTTATATATTTCACATTAGACACGTTTGTAGAATGTGTCTGACTTGTTCCTGGCTCTGAGGCTCTGCAGGCAGCTCTGAGGCTCTGCAGGCAGCAGAATTGGTTTCAATGAGGGGAGGGGTTACAGGTAAGGTAGCGTCTGACTATTTCGCGCGTGCAGCATTGGAGGTTATGCCAGCCAAGATGAAGAGGACATCGTTCGGCAGATGGACTGAAGATGAAAGTTGTTGCATGTTAGACAGTTCAGTCAGGCTAGCCATCCCGGCTAAAGACAGGGACAGCTAGTTAGCTTTAGCTACGTTATAATATTGAGTGCTAATGTGTGGTTCAGTCGGGATATAGCCATGATGATGTCGGCTAGTAGCTAGCTTAGCTAAAGGCTAACTAGCGTTAGCTAACCTAGAGACAGCGCGTGCAGCATTGTTATGCCAAGATGAAGAGGACGGTCGTTTGGCAGACGAACTTCGTCAACTCCACGGGGTTGTCTCCATCCTCTTGGACTTTTGGTGAGTTTTTAATGCACTCTATTCTATTCCCGCCGTGGATATCTCTCTCTCTCTCTCTCTCTCTCTCGGGAGCCAAACGGGCCGACTAGCTGTTGTAGTACTAGTAGCTAACGGTGTGTGGCCTGGTGTCAGCACCTGGTGCGAGGGAGGTGAGCTTGGTGTTTCATTATGAGAATATCTCCATGCTCAAGTCGGCTATAGTCCGCGAGGGACTTGTTGCCGGCACCGCTATGGTAAACACCACTCTGTAGTGGGACGTGTATTGCCTTCTTTTTCCCTTCTCTCTTCGTATGAGAAGAGGAAAACACAGCGGCTGTCTGAACTGTTGGCCTGTATTGCTTTTCTCACGTTGTACAGTTTTTCAGTGGTAGCCGCATAGCTTGCTTCTGCGTTAGCTAGTGGTTAGCGATAGCCGGGTTGAGCTAACTGTTAGCCAGTTAGCTGTTTAGCTACGACGTTAGCTGCTCGTTTTCGCTCGCCTGGGAACGTTAGCTTGATGCTATCAGTTAGCCTAGAGTTAGCTGTTAGCTTGTGCTACGACCATTGACATTAGCCGTGAGAATAGCGGGCCCTGGCACTCTGGCTACGACATCATCTTTGACAGAAGATGTAGTTGGGCCTGCACTGTGTTGATATTATAATACATAAGATTGGTTCCGCCATGTTGTGGTAGTACCCGGACCGAGGACCGGGGTACAGGAGGAGAGCAGGATGTACGGATGCACAACAGAGACAGTGCCTTGATGTACGGATAGACAACGTAAATAAAAGCCAGTAAAGAAACCCTAGCCTAGCCTGTTTATTCCTAGTTAGGAATACTGGAAACAACAAACATAACATGGTGTCAGATAATGGAACTGGCGACGCGGAGTTGAATCGACGTCAAGAAGGAATGTGCTGGATTCCGAAGGCACAAATGTGCGCACTGCTAGCGAGAGGATCAGCATGCGAGCATGTCTAGTGAAAGTGAAAGTGATCAAGCTAACAACGTGAGTGAAAACGTTTCAACCAATCAAGAAGGAGACCAAGAAAATCCTGCACCCGTAGTGTTTCCCGTCATGGATAAGCTCAGTCCTCCCACACCCATGCAGTTCAGTGGCAATCTTGCTGATAATTGGAAGAGATTTAAGCAGAGATTTAGTATTTACTTGGCTGCAAGTGGGGCGGGGGGAGGAGATGAGAACAGAAAAGCGGCTATATTTTTGCATGTAATAGGAGAAGATGCATTGGATATTTACAACAGCTTTCAGATAGATGAGGGAAATATAACATTGACTGAGCTAGTGACAAAGTTTGAGGAGTACTTTGTGCCCAGTAAAAATGTCACTTTTGAGAGATATAAGTTTTTCTCTGCCAGTCAGAAAACAGGTGACAGTTTTGATCAGTACTTAACTGAACTACTTACGTTGAGCAAGTCATGTGAATTCGAAGATTTAAGAAACTCATTAGTCAGAGATAGAATAATATGTGGAATTCCTGATAATGGGCTCAGAGAGAGATTACTACGTGAACATGATTTAACGCTAGAGAAAACAGTTCACATGTGCAGAGCAGCAGAAACCACTCGTGCACAAGCAAAGGAGCTGCGCACGGATGAGTCGGCAGCAGTGCATGCCGTGAAAAGAGAGGGACAGCGCCCAAAACAGTTTGTAAAACAAAAGCCTACAGAGCAAAGTCCCAGGAGTCCAAACAGTAGATGTGGAAGATGTGGAGGCAAGCATATGTCTAGGGCATGTCCTGCTTATGGGAAAGTCTGCCACAAGTGTGGGAAGGATAACCACTTTGCGAAGTATTGCAGAGCTGAGGCTTCAGGGATGAAAGTGAACACAGTGGAAGAAGAGCCAGAGGAGTTCTTTGTGGATTCAGTAGTACAGTCTAGCACGGCAGAGGCGGCAGAATGGATAGTCCCATTAACTGTGAATGAGACCATAATTCCATTTAAGATAGACACTGGTGCACAGGTCAACCTGTTGTCCATAGACGATTACAGGACCCTCACAGTTAAGAGCAAAATACACCCTGTGAAAGTAAAAGTGACTGGTTATACAGGAGAGACTGTTCCAGTTAAGGGGTGTTGTGTAGTGACTCTAAAGCACAAGGGACAGCAGTTAAGGGCACAGGTGCTCATAGTAGAGAAGAGCGTACAGCCAATCCTAGGTCTGAGTACTTGTGAAAAGCTTGACTTAGTGAGGAGGGTGTTTGTAGTGAATTCCCAGACTAGCACAGACCACAAAGCAGTCATGCAGGAGTACAGCGATGTCTTTGAAGGACTAGGATGCTTGCCTGGTGAGCACAAGATATGTGTGGATGACACAGTGACTCCTGTAGTGCATGCGTGCAGAAAGATTCCATTTGCACTGAGAGACAAACTCAAAAAGGAGTTAGCCCGCATGGAGAAGATGGGCGTCATAAAAAAAATAGATGAGCCAACAGATTGGGTGAGCTCACTAGTAGTATTGACGAAGACAAATGGATCTCTACGCACCTGTCTCGATCCACGGGATCTAAACAGGGCTATAAAGCGTGAGCATTTCAAGCTTCCAACAAGAGAAGAGATCATGTCACAGTTTGCCGGTGCTAAATGGTTTAGCAAGCTGGATGCGTCAACAGGCTTCTGGCAGATGAAGCTGGATGAGGCAAGCTCAAAACTGTGCACGTTCAATACACCAGAAGGAAGGTTTCGCTTTCTGCGTTTACCTTACGGTATTCTGTCTGCGCCCGAAGTTTACCACAAGACAATCCATATGATCTATGAGCACATAGAGGGAGTGGAGACCATGATGGATGACATCATCGTGTGGGGATCCACAAGAGAAGAACATGATGCACGGCTGAGGGAAGTACTGGATCTGACACGCAAGTCCAATCTGAAATTAAACCGAGACAAGTGTGAGTTTGCAGTGAAAAGCCTTACCTTTGTGGGAGATGTGATTTCAGAGCAAGGTGTCAAGCCGGATCCAAGGAAGACGTCGGCCATAGTGAACATGGAACGTCCACAGAGCAAAGAAGATGTGAGGAGATTTCTGGGAATGGTCACATACTTGGCTAAGTTTATCCCCCAGTTGTCTGCCCAGTCAGCACCACTCAGAGGGCTTCTAGAGCAGAAGAACGAGTGGGAATGGTCTCATGAGCAGGAAGAATGCGTCAAAATGCTAAAAGAGATCTTAACCAAGGAACCAGTGCTCAAGTTTTATGACCCAGAACGGAGCACTAGGATATCGGCAGATGCTTCTCAGTACGGCCTAGGAGCAGTACTGCTACAGATGTATGACAACAGCTGGCAGCCCGTAGCCTACGCATCTCGTGCATTGACAAGTGCTGAAGTTAGATATGCACAAATAGAAAAGGAACTTTTAGCCAGCACATATGCGTGTGAACGTTTCCATCAGTACATATACGGAAAGGCTTTTGAAGTGGAAACAGACCACAAGCCCCTAGTATCAATAATGGCCAAGCCCCTCAATGATTGTCCTCTGAGGATTCAGCGACTGTCAATCAGACTGCAGAAATATGATGTGAACATGGTCTATACACCAGGAAAATTCATGTTTACTGCTGACACGCTCTCACGCGCAGTCAACAAAATGGAAAGTCCAAATGAACAGAAAAGCATAGAAATACAAGCCTATGTTGACATGATTGTCACATCACTTCCTGTGTCTGCTGAGCGAACAGAGAAGATCAGGAAAGCAACTGAACTAGATGACACAATGAAAGAGCTCAAGAAGACCATACTGAAAGGGTGGCCTGAGCAAAACCGTGAATGCCCGCGTCAGATCCAAGATTACTGGGCATGCAGATCAGAGCTCTCAGTTGCTAATGAAATTGTTTTCAAAGGAAGCAAGTTTGTCATCCCGGCATCCATGCGCAAGGAAATGCTGCAGAAAGTGCATGAGGGACATTTGGGTGAGGAAAAATGTAAACGTAGAGCGCGTGAAGTAATGTACTGGCCAAGACTCAACCAAGACATCAGCCACACCACAGCTGCATGTGAAATATGTCTCACCTACAGGTCTAAACAACAAGCAGAGCCGCTCATGCCCCACCCTGTACCTGATCGCCCGTACCAGAAGGTCGGAGTCGATTTGTTTGACTGTAACGGTAAAAGCAACATTGTAGTCACAGATTACTACTCCAACTACCCGGAAGTTGTAACACTGCAGTCAACATCCAGCAAAACAGTCATAGCCTACCTGAAAACAGTCTTCGCGAGACATGGAGTTCCCTGTGAGCTGTTTTCAGATAATGGGCCACAGTTTTCCAGCAGCGAGTTTGCTTCGTTTGCAGAGGACTGGGGTTTTCACCACGCCACCTCAAGCCCGAACTACCCGAGATCCAATGGGCTCGCAGAGAGTTCAGTCAAGATCGTCAAGGCCCTCATGAAGAAGGCTCAAGATGGACAGGAGGAGTTCCAGAGGAGTCTGATGATATACAGGAGTGCCCCATTGGAAAATGGTTTGTCCCCAGCCCAGATGCTGATGGGAAGGCGCTTACGCACTAACCTTCCTATCCATGAGAACCTGTTGACACCAGAAGGAGCGCACAAAATCAGCTCAAGGAAACAAGAACAAAAAGAGAAACACAAATTGCAACATGACAAGAAGGCAAAACACTTACCAAGCCTCAAGCCAGGCGATACGGTCCGTATCCTGGATCACACAACAGGCACATGGAGACAAGGAGGACGCGTGCAAAGAGAAGTTTCACCACGCTCATACATACCAGATCCAGACAGACCATGGTGCTTCTCTGAGACGAAACCGTGTGGATTTGAGACCACAGGTGACAGTCCCAGAGACAGACTCTCAACAACGAAGCACTGCAGAGGTGTTAGATGCTCCCAGGAGTGAGCAGTTTTGTCAGAGTTCCCCAGACCGCAGTGACTCTGTCATGCCAAAAGGGGGCAGTACGCCCTCTGAGACCTGCTGCAGGCCTAAAAGGACTGTTAAACCTCCTGAGAGACTTATTGCACAGTGCTGAAAGGCATGTGGACTGTGGACGTGGATAGGGTAAAGAAAAGAGGACACTTGATGATGAAGGTTAAATAAAGAAAAAGAAAAAAAAAGGATTGTAAAGAAAGATTTGATGCATATGCTTATTGTTTGAATGCATACGTTCATGTTTAAAATGTATGTTTATTATTGGAATGTACAGGTTTAAGTCGGAAATGAACGTTTTGTTATAGACGACTACAGGAAAAGAACAAGTTGTTTCTGTTTAAAAGAAGGGAAGATGTGTTGATATTATAATACATAAGATTGGTTCCGCCATGTTGTGGTAGTACCCGGACAGAGGACCGGGGTACAGGAGGAGAGCAGGATGTACGGATGCACAACAGAGACAGTGCCTTGATGTACGGATAGACAACGTAAATAAAAGCCAGTAAAGAAACCCTAGCCTAGCCTGTTTATTCCTAGTTAGGAATACTGGAAACAACAAACATAATGACAAGGCGCCGGCCATAGCTTCTTTTTGTCCCGCCAGCGAGAGGCCTTTCGTCAACGTGGAGACCTGTGTTGCGGCCTTTCGCCCTGCGTTCCTTGGTGCAGGTAAGATGTCCATTGGACATTACCCCACTCTTCCTTCCTTCCCCTCCCGAATGTTTTGTTAATAACAATGTTTTTTTCCAGGCAAAACATATGTTACTTCACAACATTTGGAGATACGACATGTGCTGTGTGTGAATTGTCTTGGTCGTTTGTGTAGCTTGGGTAGCGTTGGCCAAAGCTGTGTGTGGCCTGGTGTCAGTACCTGGCTAGCCTATTTAGCTGATGTCGGCCATTGGCTCCTTGCTACTTTGTTTTCTCTGGTATAGACCCTCTTCTCTTTGGATTTAAGTGTTGATCTTTGTCCTTTTGGATCTATGTATATTCATGTTGCCTTTGTGAAGTTATCTTTTCCTTCTGTTTTGTTCTTCCATTAAAAGTTGAATATCCTTTAGGAGCTCATCTTTGCTTATCTCTCTCATACATGCTCTCTCTCTAACACACACACACACGACACACAGACATGCTCTCTCTCTCTAACACACAAACACACATGCTCTCTCTCTCTCTCTCTCTCTCTCTCTCTCTCTCTCTCTCTCTCTCTCTCTCTCTTTCTAACACACACAGTCTGCCTATGGCGGCCTTTCTCGATGGCTAGGCTGTGCTCGCTGAGTCTGTACCTAGTCAAGGATCTTCAGTCACAGTGCTCAGGTATTCTGCCACTGTGTACTCTCTGTTTAGGGCCAAATAGCATTTCAATTTCTTTCCAATGTCTCTCTCTCTCTCTCTCTCTCTCTCTCTCTCTCTCTCTCTCTCTCTCTCTCTCTCTCTCTCTCTCTCTCTCTCTCTCTGTACACTGTATATTGACTGTAGAACGGGAGCTCTCTCTCGCTCTCTCTCTTGCTATATGTTTACTGTATCATGCCCAGCCCCTGGCAGCGCTATTATTTAAGAATATGTTGACTGTATAAAAAATAAAATAAAAAAATTATATATATATATATATTTTTTTTACCTTTTGGTAAATTTCGCACAGGGCCTCGCATTTCTCCCAGGCGGCCCTGAGTAACACCTCTGATTGCGCCCCGCTTTCGTCTCATTCTTTCAATTTTACTCCGACGTTCGTCTTCACCCATTCTAGAGCTATCCAAAACGTTCATATATCCCGGGTTTCGGCAGTTACTTCGAAGCAGAGAATATTATGTACAAGGCGGAAGAGCCCTCGGAGCTAAACCAATCAGAGAGGGTCTTCGCTGTACGCGGGCTAGCCAATCAGAGAGCGTCTTCGCAAGCTGCGGCTACAAAAAAAATCACGCATTCCTGCCTGCTTGCCTGAACTTATATATGCGCAAATAGAAACATGTATACCGACCTGGCCTGCTTCGGAGTTCATTGGCCTGACTGCGGGCACAAACAAACACATTTAAAAATAAAAAAAAAGCATTTGCCACTCTGCCAGGGCAGCCAGGCCATGCCAGTCTGCCAGGCCACCGGGAAAACTTCCGGTGCTCCCGATGGCCAGTCCGCTAGTGGCACAGACATAGTAATGTCTGAGTCTCTACCCCAAGCTCTACATCGACAGTATCGGAAGCGGCAGCACCCCCACCTCCAGGTGCAGCACCCCCTCGCGCACAAACGGATATTGATGCAAAATAAATCTGTCACATTACATGCACTGTCTGAGACTGTTTACTGAATGACCCATGATTCCCCTGCGGGCATTCGTCATTATCACGTTGACACGTTAATTGATTTAACTAACATGGCGCAAAAACGAATTTCAGATTTCTTTGGTAGAATTCCTTTTTTTAGGTTTTTCTTTGGCCTATTCCTTCCAAATCCAAAAAGACCACAGAAACCAACGTTGATCCTCCATCACCCTACACGTGCTGAATATGTAGACGTCGAGGGAGAGCCTCCGGCTGAATCTAACCCTGAGGCTGAGTCGTTGGAAATTGCACCAGAGGAGGATGTGGAGTTTGTGCGGCCTGATGACCCCAGCAGCAGCAGCAGCACTCCGTCGGCTGGATCTGACGAGCCACGATTTGCGTGGTCGGCACAGCACCCCCCTACTCAAAACATCTTCCCGCGGGTCATGCGCTAAGGTCATGATAAATCAGCCGTCACACACATGTTGTAGATTGATAATGTACTTCCTTTCTGAGGAGTTCCATTTCCCCCAAATGGTTCTAATGCGGCGTCCCAGTCGCGTGTAGCTTATTGCCAGCGGAAGAGTGCAAGAATGCTTCCGCATTCGTCACCGTGTAACAAGGTCAATTGAACATTGTTTATTATTTTATTAAGGATTGAAATGTTACCAAATCCTGTTTACAATTGTTTACAAGTGGTTATTATTATTTATTATTTCTTTATACCAAAGGCATTTTTATCTGAACGTAACTTGGAAAGTTCACGTTCAAGAGTGTAGCACTTCCGGGTCAAATATTCGCGCGTGTTAGGAGCAACCTTCCGGTTTGAGTTCAGTTTGCAACGAGAACCCAACGTGAGAGGTATGTCTATTACTGTGGCGCGTCGCAATATTGTGTTTCACACTGTTGTATATATATTTTGTATAAGAATTGAATGTTGATAGATAATAATTACTCGATAGTGTTGTGACGAACGGTGTTGTTATATAATATGCACAATTGAAGGTCTTAGTCGGTGTATTTCACCGAGGGAATATAGTCAACTATTGTTCTCTGTCCACAGACGTGACTGAGAGCACATGTGTGACGCTGTTTCCTTTTGTGGCAATTCCACCACTCGTTCTATGCAGGTATGTGCCTTAATGGATTTATTGTGTAAATATAATTGTTTATCAATTTGCAACGACAACTCAACGTGAGAGACGTGACTGAGAGCACATGTGTGACGCTGTTTCCTTTTGTGGCAATTCCACCACTCGTTATATGCAGGTGGTCTCCATTGCAGCCCACCAATAAATGATTGAACAGTGTCCACGTGTGCCGACTCATCCCTAAGCCTCACACAGAGAACACAACGCAGCAAGGATTCACGGGCAGAACGTCCGTTACAACCGCACGCCAGTACGGTAATGCGCCTTTCCTTTCGCCCCGCTCAGACAAATGCATGTAGTACATTGCAACACAACGCAGCATTTCCGCGTACATTGCAACTAATCACTTGGAGTTTGAAAGTGATATCAGAAGAAACTACTCAACCTCGGCTGTCTTTAACTATGAGTGAACACAACGCATTGTAACGTTAACGCAGCTGTCAACTGTACTTTACTATGGAATATACATGTATATTATCGCGACGCGAAAGGAAAGGCGCATTACCGTACTGGCGTGCGGTGACGAATGCGGAAGCATTCTTGCACTCTTCCGCTGGCAATAAGATACACGCGTCCCAGTCTGTCTGCCTGTAGGGGGATGATTGATAGATCTCTCCCCACCACCCGCCATAACAATCCTCTGCACACTCACGTATAT